>NC_046172.1:105524603-105728926 GCF_011064425.1 Rattus rattus
GCATAGAAAGAGGTAACAAGTTATGAAAATATCAAACAAAGACTTAAATTAACATCATGTTTAATCCAGCATTTTGACCCAGGAAATAACCTTAAAAAGTAAAATTCTGAGCAGATGGGGAAGTTCAGTGGAGACAGGAAACTAGAGACAAAATGATCTTGTTAGAGCATACAACCTTGAATTAATAGAAAATTTGAACAGTATATTTTCATTTTTTATAAGATGGAATTCCACTAGCCTATCAACGCAAGTTTTCTTTTATAAGTACTACTTAATACAATGACTTCTTAAAAGCATCTAAAAGAATATTCAAATTCATTTATGTTATCTACCTTGACTTAGTCATAAAGTATAAATCTAATAGAACACATATCTGAAGCTTTTATTCTTGATATTCTGAATCATATAAACATCAAAAAATACATAATTTATACCTATAGAAACATACAAATAAAATTTCATTAGTAGTTCCATTTGGTTTTAATCTCACATGTAAAATATTATGCTCTTACTATTTTTTTCATTTTAAAGATAACTGTCTCACCAACAACATTGATAATATATATTTAACCTATGAAGAGAAGGTGATAAATCCACTGTACATTTAATCTAAATCCATTAAACAACTATTTGTCACATGTTATCACTGTTCCAGACACAAATTACCTTAAGAGGTTTCAAATTAAAAGAAAAGATTTTAAGAGTGGGTTCAGGGAACAAAACAATTCCTCTCATTTATTTTAAGCACACTGTTAAGATGTATGCATTTACCTTTTAATTTGTCTTAAAAAAAATACAGATTTTACTATCAAATCAGCTTATAAGTAAGGCAACTTCAAATCAAACACTTTTATCTTGATAATGCTGATCCAATAAAGAGTATAAAATGAAATTTAACCAAAGCATAAATATAGAAATTTTTAATGCCCTAAAAGTTAGATCACTTTTTTTCTGACTTTCAGTTCTAAAGTGTATCATGTCTCTTGAAGAAAAATACAATATGGCAAATGTTTCCTAAACCAATAAAACACAAATTATATTTAGTGGAAATAATCAAGGGAAATTGTCTCAATGTTATTAGCTTTACATTAGATGGAAGTCTTTATAATGTTGAAATTTA
This sequence comes from Rattus rattus, assembly GCF_011064425.1. NCBI lineage: Eukaryota > Metazoa > Chordata > Mammalia > Rodentia > Muridae > Rattus > Rattus rattus. The sequence goes on from NC_046172.1 coordinate 105,525,724, forward strand.
ATAGTAGCAGCAACCTAATGGAGCTTTTAGTTACAATGACTAAAAATCTGTGGCAGACCCAAGTCTGTATTTTAATCTTTATAGTTGTTAAATGACTATAATCAAGGCCATTGTTGATCCTTCTTTTCGTAAACAATAGAATATTATCTTCTAATGGGTGGACAATTTCTACAGAAGATTAAAGTCAATCTAAAATAAAAAGGAGGAGGAGAAGGCCCTAATCAACTAGATTTTCAATTGTTATTTGAGATGGAGGGCAGATCTGACTACAATGCTACACTGGTGAAGCAGGGTTCCAAGCTGCTTACTTTTTGCGCACCCGGTTGTTTCCACTGGGGAGCAGTGGGGATGCTCTTAGGGGTTCTGCTAGGTTCTCTGACAGAGGAACGAGCCCAGAGCTAGACAATGGACTTGGGACTGCATTACAACTCAACTTCTACAGGCTGTGTTCCTCATGGGTCTGGCATGGACACTGTTTTTAATACCTAAATATTTGTCCTTGTATAACAATCTTATAGAAACAAGAGGTCAATTAAGGTTTAGGGCAATAACTAAAATTGGTCAAAGGCAAGAATAATTGATCATGGGCTATCCAGTCACAAGTGATAGACACACAAAAAACAGAACCCCACCTAAATTTAGTATATTACAAATGTGGGAGCAGAAAATTGTAAGAGCCAGAGAAGCAGGATGGAACATCTATTGTGGAATAGTTTCTTCCATCTATCTATCTATCTATCTATCTATCTATCTATCTATCTATCTATCTATCTATCTATCACCTATCTATCTATATCACAAGAGGACTGCATCCAGGAAATCACAGCAATATGATATTAAACAAGACTAAAAAAATAATGACCATAGCAATTGGTATGCCACATAGGGTAAATAATTTTCCAAGGCTTTAATCCTGCAAAGAGAGGACACAGAAAACCTCATTGCTGAGAGAGAGAGGGGAGAGGCCATCTTTCAGGAATGGTACCTTCTTAGTTAACTGCTTCTCAACTATCCAATCACAAGAAGTCAGCCCTAAACGCTTATGAGCAAACACTTAAATGATTTCAGCAGGTTGTTTTATTTGAGAGCATGAAAGCAACAGGAAGAATTGGGAGGAAATGAGGCAGTTGTGGAAATTTAGTAACAGTGTTTAAAAATTTCAAAAAATGGGAAATAAATAGAACAATAAATACTTTTTTGCTCCTAGTACATACTGAGAATCACGTAATGTAAATACAGAATATAGACAAAAAGCCTGTACTGTTAAAATTGTATAACTTTATAAAAGGACTATTCATTTATAAAGGAATAGTAAATGTAAGGATTCCAAATGAACTATTTGTAGAGATAACTTTAAAGTAGATTAAAACTTCCCATTTCCATATGCATTTTCAAACAGTTGTCTACCTGAAGGCATACTGGAAATCTAGAGATTGAGCCCTGAGTCATAACTTTTTCTGTAATCAAAAAGCATATCTCTTTTGGTGATCAGCAGTTTTAATTTATAGTACAATGTCACAGTATGGAAGCACCTTTGAGTGCCACAAAAACAGATAACTAAAATTACATTAATGAAGTAGATTAAAATGAGAATTGGTAAGTAATGTCTTCAGAAACTTAAGTGGTTTCTAAGTCCTTTTCTAAACAAAATTGAAGAAGAACCAGGTGAATTGCCAGCCAACAAATCATTCAAAATAGTTTTGATGCTAAATCAGTATGTGATCTTTTTGGCCTATAACTCAAAAATATATCCAAAGAATTAAGAAGTATGTTATAAGTAAAATTCACTCTTATTTTCCTAATTGCATGATAGCAAGTTACCTTGGTTAAATTTTAGAAATGAAAGGAAATTAGTAAAATTATAAAACTGTTCTCACTCTAAAATATAAATTCAACCACAAGCATCAACACTAATTAGTTGAAATTGTGTTATTTTAAGAGAAATCCTTCCAATCATATTTTATCTTTTAATTATTAGTCAAAATGATGTGATTATGTTTGAATGTTTATCACTAGTGATGATTCAACAAAATTCAAGTAAAATTTGATAAATGATCAGTATATTTTAAATCTGTCATAATTACAAATTAAGGTAAGATATTGTAGGAAAATTTCAAGCATGGAAAATCAGCTAGAGGAGAAAGAATAAATTATGACAACTGTTATTGCTTCTATGCTGGTTTATATATTTTTCAAATAAATAACAGAAATAATAATAGAAATCAAAGAACTATAGCTTTTAGATTATTTTCTTAATTGATATTTTATGTATTACATTTCAAATGTTATTATCACCTTTTCCTGTTTCCTCCCATCCTTGTCCACCTGTTTATGAGGATGCTCCCTCCTAACCACCCATTCTAACTCAACACCCTGGTATTCACTTCCACATTGAAAAAAATGAGTTTCACAGGACCAAGGCTTATCCTCCTATTGATGCCAGACGATATCTTCTGCTATATATGCAGCCAAACTATGGGTCCCTCCAGTATATTCTTTTTTTTGGTTGGTACTTAAGTTCCTGGTGGGTTGGTTAGTATTATTTTCCTACGGGTTGCAAACCCCTTCAGTTCTTTTCTAACTCCTCCATTGGGGTCCTGCCCTCAGTCTGATGGTTAGCTGTAAAGCATTCTCATTTGTATCAGTAAGGTTCTGGCAGAGTCTCTCAGAGACATCCACATCAGGCTCCTGGTCAGCAAGCACTTCTGGCATCAGCAATAGTGACCAGGTTTGTGGCTTTGCATAGGGATGGATTCCTAGGTAGGGAAGTTCTAAAATGGACTTTATTTCAGTCTTACTTTTGTCCCTGTATTTCGTCTCCAAAGGTATTTTGTTCCCTTCCAAGAAGGACTGAAGCATCTCATTTTGGTTTTCCTTCTGAGCTTTTATATGGTCTATGAACTGAACTTTGAGAATTTGAGCTTTGGGATATTATTTCATTTATCAGTGAGTGCACACATGCATTTTTGTGAATAGGATACTTTACTCAGGATGATATTTTCTGGCTCCATCAATTTGTCTAATAATTTCATGAAGTAATTGTTCTTATTAACTGAGTAGTAGTCCATTCTGATAATGTACCACATTTTCTGTATCCATTCCTCAGTTGAAGGACATCTGGATTTTTTTTTCCACCTTCTGTTTAAAATAAGGCTGCTATAAACATAGTATAGCATGTGTCCTTGTTATATGTTGAAGCATCTTTTAGGTATATGACCAGAAGTGGTATAGCTGAGTCCTTTTTCAGGTAGACAATGTCCAATTTTTGAGGAACCAAGATTGATTTCCAGAATGTTTGTACAAGCTTGTAATCCCACCAACAATGGAGGAGTATTTATTTTTCTCCACTTACCAGCATCTGCTGTCACCTGTGTTTTAAACTCTGGTCTTTCTGACTGATGAGGTGGAATCTCCGGGTTGTTTTAATTTGCATTTCTCTGATGATAAGGGTGATGAACATTTCTTTTTAACTTCTTGGCCATTTGATATTTTTTGATTGAGAATTCTTTCTTTAACTCCATACCCCATTTTTTAATAGGATCATTTGGTTTCTGGAGTCAACTTCTTGAGTTCTTTTTATATATTAGATATTAGCACTTTTATCAGATATAGGATTCTAAAGGTTTTTTCCCAAGATTTTGTTTGCCAATTTGTCATATTGACAGTGTCCTTGCCTTACAGAAGCATTGCAATCTTATGAAGTTCCATTTGTTGATTTTTGATCTTAGAGTATAAGCCACTGGTGTTTTGTTCAGAAAATTTCTGTGCTTATGTGTTTGAGGATCATCTCCACATTTTTTTTATTAGTTTCAATGTATCTGGGTTGTTTTTTTTTTTTTTTTTGAAAGCCTTTTTGATTTGGGAGGTATTCTGATATCCTGCAGCCCTATGGCTGACAGAATTCTGTCTAGAAGATTCCAGGACAATAGAATAGTAGTAATGCTGTTTTTTTTTTTAATTTATTTTTTTAACTTGAGTATTTCTTATTTTTGAGGTTATTCCCTTTCCTGGTTTTCCGGGCTAACATCCCCCCTAAATCCCCTCCCCTTCTTTATGGGTGTTCCTCCCATCTCCTCCCATTGCCTCCCCAACAATCACGTTTCAGTCTTAGTAGGACCCAGGGCTTCCTTACACTGATGATCTTACTAGGATATTCATTGCTACCTACGAGGTCAGAGTCCAGGGTCAGTCCATGTATAGTCTTTAGGTAGTGGCTTAGTCCCTGGAAGCTCTGGTTGCTTGGCATTGTTGTACATACAGGGTCTCGAGCCCCTTCAAGCTCTTCGAGTTCTTTCTCTGATTCCTTCAAAGGGGGTCCTGTTCTCCAGTTCAGTGGTTTGCGGCTGGCATTCGCCTCTGTATTTGTTGTATTCTTGCTGTGTCTCTCAGGAGAGATCTACATGCAGTTCCTGTTGGCCTGCACTTCTTTGCTTCATCCATCTTGTCTAATTGGGTGGCTGTATATATATGGGCCACATGTGGGGCAGGCTCTGAATGGGTGTTCCTTCTGTCTCTGTTTTAATCTTTGCCTCTCTATTCCCTGCCAAGGGTATTCTTGTTCCCCTTTTAAAGAAGGAGTGAAGCATTCACATTTTGATCATCCGTCTTGAGTACTGAATTTAAATCAGAACAGATAAACCAGTTAAACAACCCCATAACTCCTAAGGAAATAGAAGCAGTCATTAAAGGTCTCCCAACCAAAAAGAGCCCAGGTCCAGACGGATTTAGTGCAGAATTCTAACAGACCTTCATAGAAGACCTCATACCAATACTATCCAAACTATTCCACAAAATTGAAACAGAGGGAGCACTACCGAATTCCTTCTATGAAGCCACAATCACTCTTATACCTAAACCACACAAAGACACAACAAAGAAAGAGAACTTCAGACCAATTTCCCTTATGAATATCGATGCAAAAATACTCAATAAAATTCTGGCAAACCGAATCCAAGAGCACATCAAAACAATCATCCACCATGATCAAGTAGGCTTCATCCCAGGCATGCAGGGATGGTTTAATATATGGAAACCATCCACGTGATCCATTATATAAACAAACTGAAAGAACAAAACCACATGATCATTTCATTAGATGCTGAGAAACATTTGACACAATTCAACACCCTTCATGATAAAAGTCCTGGAAAGAATAGGAATTCAAGGCCCATACATAAACATAGTAAAAGCCATATACAGCAAACCAGTTGCTAACATTAAACTAAATGGAGAGAAACTTGAAGCAATCCCACTAAAATCAGGGACTAGACAAGGCTGCCCACTCTCTCCCTACTTATTAATATAGTTCTGAAGTTTAGCCAGAGCAATCAGTTAACAAAAGGAGGTCAAGGGATACAGGATCGAAAAGAAGAGTCAAAATATCACTTTATTTGCAGATGATATGATAGTATATTTAAGTGATCCCAAAAGTTCCACCAGAGAACTACTAAAGCTAGATAGACAACTTCAGCAAAGTATTGGGTATAAATTAACTCAAATAAATCAGTAGCATTCTCTACACAAAAGTGAAACATGCCGAGAAAGAAATTAGGGAAACGACACCCTTCATAATAGAATCTAAAATAATATAAAAGTACCTCCTGCAGACTTTAACCAAGCAAGTAAAAAGATCTGTACAATAAGAACTTCAAGACTCTGAAGAAAGAAATTGAAGAAGACCTCAGAAGATGGAAAGATCTCCCATGCTCCATGAATTGGCAGGATTAATATAGTAAAATGGCCATTTTACCAAAAGATTCAATGCAATCCCCATCAAAATACCAATCCATTTCTTTCAAAGAGTTGGACAGAACAATTTGCAAATTCATCTGAATAACAAAAAACCCAGGATAGCTAAAAACTATTTTCTCAACAATAAAAGGACTTCAGGGGAATCATTATCCCTGAACTCAAGCAGTATTACAGAGCAATAGTGATAAAACTGCATGTGTATTGGTACAGAGACAGACAGATAGACCAATGGAACAGAATTGAACCCCACACACCTATGGGCACTTGATTTTTGACAAAGGAGCCAAAAACCATCCAATGGAAAAAGATAGCCATTTTCAGCAAATGGGTGCTGGTTCAACTGGAGGTCAACATGTAAGAAGAATGCAGAGATCCATGCTTATCACCTGTACAAAGCTTAAGTCCAAGTGGATCAAGGACCTCCACATCAAACCAGACACTCAAACTAATAGAAGAAAAACTAGGAAGCATCTGGAACACATGGGCACTGGAAAAATTTCCTGAACAAAACACCAATGGCTTATGCTCTAAGATCAAGAATCACAAATGGATCTCATATAAACTGCAAAGTTTGTAAGGCAAAGGACACTGTGGTTAGGGACAAAACGGCAACCAACAGATTGAGGAAAAGATCTTTTCAATCCTACAACAGATTGGCCTTTAATCCAAAACATACAAAGAATTGTAGTTAGACCACAGGGAGACAAATAACCCTACAAAAATAGAGCTAAAAGAATTCACAGCCTGAGATTGCCGGAATGGCTGAGAAACACCTAAAGAAATGTTCAAATCTTTAATAAGGAAATGCAAATCAAAATAACCCTGAGATTTCACCTCACACCAGTGAGAATGGCTAAGATCAAAAAGTCAGGGGACAGCAAATGCTGGCGAGGATGTGGAGAAAGAGGATCGCTCCTCCATTGTTAGGGTTAAGACTGGTACAACTATTCTGTAATGTGGTCTGGAGGTTCCTCAGAAAATTGGACATTGAACTGCCTGAGGATCCAGCTATACCTCTCTTGGGCATATACCCAAAAGATGCCCCAACATATAAAAAAAGACAAGTGCTCCACTATGTTCATCGCGGCCTTATTTATAATAGCCAGAAACTGGAAAGAACCCAGATGCCCTTCAACAGAGGAATGGATACAGAAAATATGGTACATCTGCACAATGGAATATTACTCAGCTATCAAAAACAATGACTTTATGAAATTCGTAGGCAAATGGTTGGAACTGGAAAATATCATCCTGAGTGAGGTAACCCAATCACAGAGAAACACACATGGCATGCACTCATTGATAAGTGGCTATTAACCCAAATGCTTGAATTACCCTAGATGCCTATAACAAATGTATCTGGTTTTATGTGGAGTTCTTTGATCCACTTTTACTTGAGCTTTGTACAAGGAGATAAGAATGGATTTGCATTCTTCTACATGCTGACCCCCAGTTGAACCAGCACCATATGTTTAAAATACTGTCTTTTTTTCAGTGGTTTTAGATCCTTTGTCACAGATCAAGTGACCATAGGTGTGTGGGTTCATTTCTGAATCTTCAATTCTATTCCATTGATCTACCTGTCTGTCTCTGTACCAATACCATGGAGTTTTATAACAATTGCTCATAATACAGCTTGGAGGTCAGGATGGTGATTCTCCCAGCAAGTTCTTTTTATTCTAGAGAATATTTTTTGTTATCCTGTTTTTATTCCAAAATGAATTTGCAAATTGCCCTAAATCTATGAATAATTGAGTTGGAATTTTAATGAGGATTCCATTGAATCTGTTGATGACTTTTGGCAAGATGGCCATTTTTTACTATAGTAAAACTGCCAGCCCATGACCTTTGGTAGATCTTTTCCATCTTCAGAGATCTTAATTCTTTTTTCCATAATTTTGAAGTTCTTGTCATACAGTTCTTTCATTCACTTGGATAGATACACATGAAGATAGATTATATTATTTCTAACTATCATGAAGTGTGTCATTTCCCCATGACAGAGAGAGAGAGAGAGAGAGAGAGAGAGAGAGAGAGAGAGAGAGAGAGAGAGAGAGAGAGAGAGTCTTTCCCAGGCTGGGTACTGAGTAAGATGGCAGAGGTTGGAGGACTCTGAGGGAAAGCAATGACCAGAGGGAGCTCCTGATACCCTGGGTCAATGAATCCCCTATTTGGCCACTCAGGCACAGAAGAGAAACAACAGAGCAATGGGAGCTTCTCCCATGGTTTCTAGCCAGTGGCCACCTGGGTCGGACCCCTGTTGAAAACCTATTAGAGCTATGGTATCACAAATCAGTGGCACCTCTGATAACCTATCTTGGAAGAGAACAACATTTCCCCAAAAGACTTGACTCCATAGGATGTAGCTACCTGATATGCCCAGCCAGGCCCAGCTATAATCCCCTCTACCCTCCAATCCCCAACCCTCAGGAAAAGAATGAGACCATCATGGACTACACAGTGAAGCCTAATCTCTGAAATAAATATTTTAAAAAAGTGTCTGCATCTTGGTTTTTGTATATATACTTAGTGAATTAAAAAGGCGTAGGTATGTATGTGCATTCCTAGACAGCCAGAGCCCAGGAATGGTGGCTTTTTTTTTACACTCACAGGTGTCTAATATTCAATTTTAAGGTTTTTGTATTTTTTGTATGTAAGCCCTCTTCATTTCTTCAAATCTTCAGTAAAGTCTGTTAAAACACACACACACACACACACACACACACACACACACACACACAAACATACACACACAAGTCTCATTTGCTCTGAAGATAGATGGTCAGTTTTCTCTGACAAAATAGCCCATGATAAGTTAACCATGCTCCTGTGGATAAAATCTAAAATGCATTAAATGCATTAACAATTGGTATATTTTAATTCCCTTATAATTAAGGTCAGATACTGTTGGAAAATTATATTGTAAAATTAGCTAGTGGAGAAAGAGTAATACCTATATGAAATAGTCATCAAACACATATATTATGATCTACTTCCATAAACTGATTTTAGGTATATATTCACCCATGCAAACATATACAGAAAACAAATCTGGAAAACTAGTCAGCAAAATATTGTGCTTGTTTAATTACTTTTTTCTATATATTTATTGCTTATTGTGTATACAATCTTTTACCTTCTTTCTTTGTCCTGGTACAGCTTGTAGGCAGGACACATTTTTGGTCAAACTTTGTTTTGTGGGTGGTTTGCTGTCCTTATCCCACCACTGGGAATCCTGCCTGAGTACAGGAAGTGGCAGCTTCAGGATACATATCCCTTACTGATAGGAATTTCAGCTAGAGTCACCTTCATAGATACCCTGTGGCCTCTTCCTGTCCCAGGTCTTTAGCATATATTAGAGATGCCCCTCTCATGATCAATTTCCATTCTATCTCCCCCCCTTTCCTATCTCTGATCCCCTCTACCCAGATCCCCTCCCCTTCCCCTCTCCTATTGGATTGTGGCATTTTAATGCATGCATTTGATTGTACTTTGCTAATATCTACTCCTATATCAGCTTGCCTTGTCATTTTCCTCCCTGCCAGTATTGCCTTCTGTTTTTGTCCATTCCCTAACTCTTTTTCCATCTCCATAAGTTTTATCAGGATACTTTATTTTTGATAGCATTTGCCTCTTCTTTGAAAATTAGAACTAACCACATTTCTCTTACCACACTAAGCAAAAGAATGCAGTTATATTTTATATTAAAACCAGAGAGATCTTATCTATTCAGACTCATTAATATGCCTAACAAAGGAACATCTACTTCCATTAGATGCTTGAGCACAGTTTGGTGTTGTTAAATTCCTCCCTTGTTCTCTTTCCATTATCTTTTTCCAAAATTAGGAGATGCCACAGGACTTTGAAGAAGATGGTGATTAGAAGACATAATTTTCTACACTAAGATTTAATTTAAAGGAACATTTCAATGTGATGTATATGGATAATTTATCTCATTCATTTCCTACAAATGTTTCTGAATTTCCTCCTTAAGAATGTCTTTAATTTTCTAAAAGCTTGCTCTCACTCCTTCATTATACTTACAGTGACTGTTGCTTCTAGCATAAGTTAACAAGCATAAGGGACAAAAGGTGATAAAATATACTTGTTTATTTAACCCTTCCTCCAGGAACATATGGTTGGATTTATACTTAAAAGAAAAACAACTTTTTTTTTTTTGGTAAAATAAAACTAGCTGAAAAGGTGAAAATTTCAAACCTTTTATTGATTCAAGTTATTTTGTACATAATATAATGAAACAGCTCTCGTTTCATTAATAGTAAGTTAAGCTCCAAAAATTTCCTGTAAATGTTTTTCAGTTGCTCCCAGAAGGACCCCTGCATACTAGTTATAGCTGAAGAAGCATCTTGTCATGACTGGGATTGGGACCTCTCATTTTTACATTTACTAAAAGTATATAATTTCAGTTTATGATAGACAATGAGTATTGAGAATAAACTAGAAGTGACATGTGGTACGTGGATTCATTGATGTCTGTATTTTCTTGAAAATAGATTCTTCTTTCATACAATACACCTCAACTACATTTTTTCTCCCTCATCTCCTCTTAATCTTTTCCACCTTACCTCTCTCCCAGATCCAGTCCTCCTCTGTTTCCCTTCAGGAAAAAAAAAGCACATCTCCAGAGGCAGCAATCAAAACTGACAAAACAAGGCACAATATGACAAAAAGCCCTCATGTCAATGCTGGGCAAAGCAACCCCACAGTAGGAAAAGGGTCCAAAGAGCAGGCAAAAGAAACAGAGACACACTTGATTACACAGAAGTCCCCCAAAAACACCAACCTAACAAATGGATGTATCTTAAGCGTTAAGCGAACTTGCACTTTTGACTCTCTCAAACCATGTAACATTTGAAATTTACTTTCTTGCTTCATCTGTATTCTACTTACTTCTTTTCATGCTTCTTTTTTAAAGTTTGTTAAGTTTGAGAGTTTTGAGTCTTTACTATTTTCAACCCCAACTCTTCTCAGACCTACTACCCCTTTTCTAGTTACCCAATTTTGTGTCTTAAAAAACTTTGTTTTGTTTTCTATCATTTCATAAATAGCTGCATAAATGACTTTATATTAACTCCCTTATTAAAATAAATGACTTTTGCTACTTTATGTAGCTCTTATGAATGATTTTCTAGGTCATATTCATGGTCTGGAAAATTTTCTAGTTAGCAGTATGTACATCTTATATTTTTGCTAATTATACTAAATAGTTTCCCCATTTGAATGCTACTACAAGTGAAAAGTATTATTTTAATTTTCTTTTAAGATTTATTTCTAATATATCAAAACAAAATTATTATACTCTGTTTTTGTTTTGTTTAACTCATTTATTTTGGTTCTAATATTTCTAGGGTCCCATGTACAGGATTATGCTGTCTACAAATAGTTATTTAACTTCCTTACTAATTTGGATTAGTAGTTTCTGTAATTATTTTTCTACACTAATTGTTCTGGCAATTAGGGTCTCCAGTACAATGGTAAATAAGCATGGCAAAAGAGACATCATTTTCTTTAACTTAGTAGGGGAAATATTTTCATTCAAACACTATTTTATTGTTGTTGCTGTTATTTCTGAAACTCATGACTCCTGACTGAATTTTATTCTCATCTCAAACTGTGAATTAGTTTAAATATTTTTAATTAATTAATTTATTCATTTTAATATCCTTATTACAGCAAGATTAAACAACCTCGCAGTTTTGACTCTCAAACTCTCTTACACTTGAAATTTCATTTCCTTGCTTCATCTATTTTCTCTCTGCTTACTCTCCTACCCTCCCTCCTCTCTCAGTTCCACTGTTATAAATCCCTCTCTCATTACCACTTCCTCTTCTCCTTATAGAAGGGGAAGCCCATCTTGAATATATCCTATCATGGGACATCTAGTCCCAGCATAATTCAGTGTATCCTCTCCTACTGAGGCCAAACCAGGCAGTCCAGGTAGGGGAAGGGATCCAATGGCAGGGAACAGAGTCAGAGACAATACCTGTTCCACTTGTTAGATGTCCCACATGAAGGCCAAGCTCCGAGTTTTCTATACATGTGTAGTTGACCTATGTCTAGATGCTCCCTGGTTGGTGGCCCAGTCTCTGTGAGTCCCCATGGTCCCACTATTAAGTATAATTACAGACAACTATTCCCTTCGACCAGAACTTCAATATCTATCTTCAGGGTCTAGCTAGATAAATCTTTTTGATTTCTTCTTAACACCTTTCGCCTTGATCTAGCCCAAACACTACATCCAGAGCCTGAACCTAGTTTGAGCACCATTACCTGCTCCACAACCAACCTTCTCAGCTTCTTCCAAGACCCTTGCTACCTGATTCTTACCCACAGGCCCCTCCAATTCTAAATATAACTTCTCTACCAAGCCAGATACTAACATCCTTCCCCAGGGTATAGTTGGATGAGTCTACCTAAATATCTGTTCTATACACTCACTAACCCCCCAATATATCTGTACAGTCAAAACTTTGACAAGGATATGCATAATACATACCAGCCCCATCACTTGTGTCTGCCTGACTTTATTCTACCTAATGCATATATAACCTCCATGACCAATTTGGCCTGCACATCCTCTCTTCTGCCCTTCTGCTTCAAACTGATCTTTCAAACTGATCTGTCCATATCAGATATAAAGACAATGAAAAAATGTCCACATGTCTACATGCCATTCTCTCTCTCTCTCTCTCTCTCTCTCTCTCTCTCTCTCTCTCTCTCTCTCTCTCTCTCTCATAAACACACACACACACACAAACATGAAAGATAAAATTATCTCCACTCAAACTTATCATTCCTAAAAATGTTTTTGCAATGAGATTTACCTACAAGAACCCAGAATTTAAAAGAATGATCATAAACTTTATCAAAGAATTCAAGAAGCTTAAAGAAAGAGCTCAGGGGAAATTAAAGAGAAAAATCTTAAGGAGAATAAATGTCTAAGTGATGCCCAAGAAAACACCAACACAAGGCTGCTAAAAATGATAAAGACTTCCATGTGCAACTGACAGGTATGAGGAGGTAGAGGAATTCCTGGAAGAGACAGAGATCTGAGGAAGGGGAGATGCCCAAGAATCAATGGAGGTGAACATAGCTCTGACTCACTACACTGGGGATATGGAACCTGAAGGGGCCACTTCCTGAAGCCAGGCAGGAACCCCAGTGGAACAATAGGGACACCATCCCACCCACAAAACTGTCAACCCAAAATTTATTCTGTCTACAAGAAATACAGGCACAGGAGAGAGAGAGCAGAGACTCAGGGAATGGCCAGCCAAATAACAGGCCTAATTTGAGACCCATCCCATGAGCAAGCACCAGTCCCTGACACTTTTAATTATACACAGTTATGCTTGTAGACAGGGGCATGTTGTCCTCTGAGAGGCTCCACCAAGCAGATGACTCAGACAGATCCGCACACCCACAACCAAATAGTGAAAGGAGCTTGAGATTCTTACAGAAGAATAAAGATGGATTGTGGGCCCTAAAGGGTATAAGAACTCCTTAAGAAGAACAACAGAATCAACTAGCCTGGACCTTAGGGCTCAGAATCGGAACCACCAACCAAAGAACACTTACAAGACCTTAGGCTTTCCTCCCCATTCATGTGTAGCAGATTGCCACTTAATGTTCATGTGGGTCCTAAACTACTGGAGAGAAGTCTATCTCAAAAGCTCAAGCCTATAGCTTGAATATGTTCTGTTTCATACTATCTGAAGCTTGACTACCTTGTCTCCCCTCAGTGGGAGAGGAAGAAAGTATCCTCACAGAGACTTTAGGTGTCAGGATGGGGTGGGGCACCCACTCAGGCAAGAAGGGGAGGCAGATGGTCGAAGGATTGTGGGAGCGAGTGAGGGAGAGGCAAGCAATGAGCTGCATTTAAAGTAAATAAGTAAAAAATGAAATAAAAATTATAAGGACAATACAGGGTTTGAAAATGGAATTCAATATAGAGATAGGAACATTGAAAAGAGTACTCAAGCTGAAATATTATCACAAAAATTGGGGACTAGACAAGGCTACCCACTCTCTCCCTATCTATTCAATACAATCTCATATTTATATTTAAATAAGCAAAGAATATGAAAAAGTTAAAAAGGAAAACAATTGAAGATAAAATAAAATAAATATGGGACACCATGAAAAGACAAAACCTCTCTATTATAGCCAGAGTGAGAGAAGAGTCTCAAGTCAATGGCATAGACCACTCACCAAGATCATAGGAAAAAAGAAAACTTGATCAAACTCATGAAAGATATACACATAGAAATATATGAGGGACACAGAGCCATAAAGACAAGACCAGAAAATACCCATGGCATAGTATAGATAAAATAGTTGGTTAGAGTCACACCAAGATATTTTATATTACTTGTGACTATTGTGAAGGATGCTGTTTCCCCAATCTCCTCCTCAGCCTGTTTAGTCTTTGAGTAGAGGAAGACTACTGATTTCTTTGAGTTAATTTTATCCCCAGCCACTTTGCTGAAGTGTTTTATCGGGTTTAAGAGTTCTCTAGTGGAATTGTTGGGGTCACCTAAGTGATAAAGACACACACTACCTCAGAGTAAAAGGCTGGGAAAAAATTTCCAAGCAAATGGTGGCAAGAAAGAAGCTGGGATAGCCATTCTAATATCGAATAAAATTGACTTTCAACCAAAATTATCAAAAAAAAGAAAGGACACTTCATATTCATCAAAGGAAAAATCAACCTATATGAACTTGCAATTGAACATCTATGTCCAAATGCAAGGCAGCCACACAATTATCAAAGCAATTTCACTAAGCTCAATGCATACTTACGCAACTGTGCCACAATAGTGGAGACTTAACCCGCTTCCACCTAATGGCCAGATAGATCATAGGAAGAAGAAATGAAAAATTTCGCAAAAGCATGGAGAAACAAGATATTCCATGACAAACCAAACTTACAGTATCTTTCCCCACAATCAGCCTTTACAAAGAAATATAATAGATGGAAAACTCCAACTTTAAAGGAAGAAACTCACATACAAAAGCTAAAGAAAGAAACACAAAAAACATAATTCCACTTTATACAAAAATAACGAAGTAACAACCATTTTTCCTTAATATCTCTTAACATCAGTGATATAATTTCTCAATAAAAAGACATAGACTTACACAATGGATATGTAAACAGGCTAGAAATTTTCTTGCATGCAGGTAATACACACCATAGTGACTAAAAGGCAAAATTCTACCTCAGAGTAAAAAGGCTGGAGAAAATTTCAAGCAATCAGTCCCAAGAAAAGCTTTGAATAGGCATTCTAATATCAAGCCACCCAATTTTCAAAATAAAAGTCATGAAAAGAATGGAAGGATAATTTTATACTCCTCAAACAAAATTAATTAAGATGAACTCTCACTAGAATTTGTATGGTCTAAAACACAAGGGCACTACATTTAAAAGAAACTTTACTAAAAGCTCAAAGCATACATCACACCTCACACAAAAATAATGAGAGACTTCAACACCCCACTCTCATCAATGAACAGATTATGGAAACAGAAACTAAACAGAAACACGGTGAAACTAACAGAAGTTATGAAGCATATGGATTTAACAGTTATCTACAAAAATTTCATCCTAATACAAAAGAATATGCCTTCTTCTCAACACCCCCACCTTTTCCAAACTTGACCAAATAATTGATCACAAAACAGGCCTAAACAGATACAAGATGAATGAAATAATACCTTGCATCCTATCAGATCACTAAATCTGGTCTTCAATAACAACATAAACACCAGAAAGTCCACATACACATGGAAGCTGAACAGGGCTCTACTCATGTCAAGCTTTGGTAGGAAAAATAAGGAGAGAAAATTAAAGACTTTAGAATTTGAATAAAATGAAGGCATGGCATACCCTAAATTTTGGAACAAAATGAAAAGTGCTAAGTAAGAGAAAACTCTGAGTGCCTCAAAAAAACTGAGAGAAGACTAATCAGTTTGAAAGCACAATTAAAACCTCTAAAACAAAAAGAAAAAGTTATACAGAGGAGTATTCAGTAGGAAATAATTAAACTCAGGGATGAAAAACAACCAAGTAGAAGCAAAAAAGAACCCATAGAATCGACAAACAAACAAAAAAACAAAAAAACAAAAGGAAATGGTTCTTTTGAGAAAATCAACATGATAGATAAATCCTTAGCCAGACTAATCATAGGGCACAGAGACAGTATCAAAATTAAGAAAATCAGAAATGAAAATGGAGTCATAAAAACAGATATGGCGGAAATTCAAAAAAAAAAATCAGATCCAACTACTCAACAAAACTGGAAAATCTGGATGAAATGGATAGTTTCTAGATAGATACCAAGTAACCAAAGTTAAATCAGGATCAGATAAACCATCTAAACAGTCTCATAACCCCTAAAGAAATGGAAACAGTCATTAAAATTTTCCCAGCCAAAATGGCCACATCCAAATGGCATTAGTGCAGAATTCTATCAGACCTTCATTAATACCATTACTCTCCAAACAATTCCACAAAATAGAAACAGAAGTAACACTACACAGTTCTTTGTATTAAGCCACAATTTTGCATATAACTAAACCATACAACGACCCCAAAAGAAAGAGAACTTCAGATAAATTTCCCATAGGAATATTGATGCAAAAATACTCAATAAATTCTCACAAACTGAATAGAAGACCACATCAAAATGATCATCCATCATTATCAAGTAGGCTTTATCCCAGGGATGCAGGTATGATTCATTATTCTGAACTTCAACAATTGTAATCCACTACAAACAAACTCGAAAAACCCATGAATATCTCATTATATGCTAAAACAGGGTTTGATGAAATACAATAACCCTTTATGCTAAAAAGATTGGAAATATATCAGGAATTCAAGGCCCATACCTAAACTAATAAAAGAAATATATAACAAATTAGTAGCTAACATTAAACTAAATGGAGAGAAACTTGGAGCAATACCACTAAAATCAGGGACTAGGCAAGGCTGTCCACTCTCTCCCTACCAATTCAGTATAGTACTCAAAGTCCTAGACAAAGCAATTAGACAACAAAGGGACATCAAAGGGATAGAATTTGGAAAGGAGGAAATCAAAATATCACTATTTTCAGATGATATGACAGTATATTTGATTGACCCCAAAAATTCCACCAGAAAATCCTACAGCTAATAACAACAGCAATGTGGATGGATATAAAATTAACTCAAATCAGTAGCCTTCCTCTTCTCAAGGGATAAATAGTCTAAGAACTAAATTAGGGAAATGACATCCTTCAAAATAGCTACAAATAATATAAATACAGACACCAAACCCAGACACTATTGTTGATGCCAAGAAGTGCTTGCTGACAGGAGCCTGATCTAGCTGTTTCCTGAGAGGCTCTGCCAGAACCTAACAAACACAGAATCAGAGGCTCTCAGCCAACCATTGGACTAAGGAAGGGGACCCCAATGGTGTAGTTAGAGAAAGGACTGAAGAAAGTGAAGGGTTTTGCAATCCATAGGAAAAACAATACCAACCACCCTGATCTCCCAGAGCTCCTAGGAACTAAACGACCATGTCTTCAGCTGCATATATAGCAAAGGTTGGCTTTGTCAGACATCAATTTGTGCAGAGTCCCTTGGTCCTGTGAAGGTCCAATGCCCCAGTGTTGGAGAATGACAGGGCAGTGAGGTGAGTGTGGGTGAGTGGGTGGGGAACACCCTCATAGAAGCAGGGGGAGGAGGGATGGGATAGGGCTTTCTGGAGGAAATTGGGAAGTGAAGTAACATTTGAGTAAATAAATAAAACAACAAATAAACAAAAAGAACAAAAAAAAAAAAAAAAAAAAAAATGTTTGCTAAGAGTTGCAGCAACAAAAAAGAAAAACAAACCAACCAACCCCACTCACACACAAAACACAGCCCACACATAAATCATTTATAAAGAAAATTTCACTGCAGTAGCAGGCGATTTCCCAGTTAAAAAAATGAAAGCCAAAAGATCCAGGAGCCACACATTCCACATTCTAAAATACCACACTGACCAACCTGGATAAATCCCCCTGGCAAGCCTATCTAGCGTATTTGACAGAGAAAGAAAGAATTTCCATAATATAAACAGCCTAATTTTTTTACATTCCACAAAAACATAACTGAACAAAACCTAGGTAAGCAATATTTGAGGATTAAGAAAAGGAATAGAATGTCAAAGTTCTATAGAAAGAAATATGAACCTATTGCTATCAGTTTTCTGCTCTGATAGTGTGTATAGTACCTTCTAGCACTAAGAAAATCCAATAGTGGTAAAACTTACAGGTCAGTTACTGACTTCTACCTCTTTAAGTTTTTCTACTCCCTCTTCTATGATGGTTCCTGAGAGGTGGGTGGAAATGTGTAAAGTACAGATCTCATTTCGGGCTGAAAGTACTCCACACTTACTTTCTGTGCTTTGGCATATGGTGACTTTCTGCCTTAACTACAAGTGATTGAGCAAAGAAACTTTTCTAAAAAGGTCCTAGAACTTCACTAATCTAAAGGTGTAGTAATACAGATTTAGAATGATGCTGATATTACACATATTTAGCAAAATAATAGAAATACGATTTATTGTTTTTCAAAATAGAGATTTTTCTTGAGATTGGAATATAATTATGTAATTTTCCCCTTTCCTGTCCTTCTTCCAAATGTTCCCATGTACCCTTTGCTACCAAATTCATGTTCTTTCTTAATTGTTTATATATATATAATAATTATATATTTATATATGTTATATATATATATATATTCTAAGTACATAAGTACAGCCTGCTCAGTTCACGTATCTTACATGTATATGTTCTTAGAGTCAGTGTTAGTGGTTGCAGTTTTAAGTAGACATTCATCTATTCTATACAGCTTCTCTGATTGATTTAAATATCATTGCTCATAATAGTCCCTTACCCCATTTAGATGCATCGGAGATACAGTAGTAGCCCAGGTTTACTCTTTATCTTTGCTGTTTGTGTCTTATACCTTTTTCATGTTTAGTCTAGTCAAACACGGATGCCATTATTTTTTTCTATCTTGCTAGTCAAAGGTTATTTATTTATGTTTTAGTAAACCTATTTTCCTTACTTTTTTATTTAACTACTACCAACTATTAATTTTATTTCACCCCCTTCTGTGACCTTTGGGTTTAGTTTGCACTTTCACTAATAGTTTTATAAAATGAATGTTTATTTTTGTAAGGTAGTATAGATCTTCAAGGTTAGACTTCAGACTTAATTATTTTGTTTGTTTTGAGGACGGCCTTGCTATTTAATTCAGGATGTTCTCATACTCAATTTCTCTGCTTCGGCCTCCTTAGTAAGAACATTTTGTTGTTATTATTAGCAATTGTATAAGTGTATGGTCAACTCTTTTTTGTAGCTTATAACATTTTATTTTATTTTAATTACATTACAGCATTTCTTTCTTCTCTTTCCTTTATCCAAACTGTTCCACAAACCCTCCCTTTTCTCCTTTATGTCTCCTTTTCATTGTTTGTTATTACATACATATATGTACATATGTTGGTATTCCCAAATATGACCTGTTCACTCCATATAATATTACTTGTATATATCTTTTCAGGGCTGAACATTTGGTCCTGGTCAACCACCTCTTCCACTCCCAGCTTTTCTCAGTACTGAGGCCTTCTATATCTTACAAAAAACTGCTGATCCTCTGGCTCTTATACTCTTTCCATCTCCTCTTCGGCAATGTTACCTATGCCCTAATTTGGTATAGGATATTCTGTAAATGTATCCATTAGGACTGGCTTCTATAATTCTGCATATTGATTGGTTGTGGCTTTCTGTAGTGGTCTCTGTTATAGCCTAGAATATTATTGATACATAAAAATTTATAATATACAGTATAATATTTTGATCTATTTATTCATTGTAAAGAGATTTACTGTAATCAAGCTAATCATGTATCTGAAACCTTATAGAGTCCTTATTTTCCTGTAGTGAGAATATTTAAGATATATTCTCTTAGAAAATGTCCAAATATATAACATGATATACCCTAGCCACATATATGAGATTTCCAAACCTCATTTTATTTTTAAGTGAAGATGATCACAATTCCTCTCAAATATAAATATAATTATCTTTAGGATAGGCTTTTTCATAAAGCAAGCAAAAATGTGGTATTTTTTTTGTGAATAGTATCCTACGGGTATGTGTTATGTGTAGTTGCTATAGCACTTTTTTCTGTGCTGGGAACTGATGAAGAGATACATATAAGTAACATTATATGGCGCTAACAGGTCATAATTAGGAATACATAAATTTATACATATATGTATGTAATAACAATGGTATAACTGAATGTGGCAGATCAAAATGATTATTACATAATTCTTTTGTACATTTTTCCTAGTTTTGAGTTATTTTCTTAATAGAATCTTCAAGGATTTTAATTAACATCTAGGTTTATCACAATTAAATTCAGATTAATAATGATGCAATTTCATTTATGTACAAAGATTAATTTTTATGGCTAAGAATATATTTTAGTAGAATACTGGCCTAGTATGCACAAATCCCTGGGTTCAGTCTACAGCATTAAAAATTCTCTGTAATTCAGAAGTGGGAGCAGAAGGATCAAAAAAGTTCAAGGTACTTCTCAGTTACATAGGAAACTCAGGGCCAGTATGATCTAAGTGAGAGACTGTTTCAAAATAAAACGACAACATGAAAATACAATGAGATGAAAGAAAACAAAAAAACAAATTCTGAATAGCTCCACTTCCTTTACTTTGTGATTTTGTTATCATAGAAATGGTATTTTCTACATTTTACACATATTTATACAACAAAGTATTGTTTTAAGCATCAGCTTATAGTCTGTTATATATAATTTTTAGTTTATTGACAATGGATTTTTTCATAATATATTCTGATCATCATTTCCCTTCCCCCAAATTATACCAGATCTTCTCCACCTTCCCAAGCATCCACAAATGCACTATTTCTTTTTTTAATCAGAAAACAAACCAACAAAATACTCACACACAAACACACACACAAGCATGTGCACACATGTCCACATATACACACATACACACATACACACATGCCAGCACACAAACACTAGAATAGAACAAAATGAATGAAAAAAGGAACCAAAGAAATATATAATATGCGTGCGCGCACACACACACACACTAAAACACATAGAAATCCCATCAAAACACAAGATTGTAAACCTTATTATATAAGCAAAAGACCTGTAAATTTAAAACAAAATTATAAACAAACAACTACAAAATAAACACCCCAAAGTGCAGACAAAGCATTTATAAGAAAAAAAAATAAAACAACATGAGAACCCTTTATCTTGTTTTGGGCATCTATTTCTGGCAATGAGGCCTGTCCTTAAGTGTGGTATGAACACCCAGTGAGACTTAATTAGAGATTAATTTTTCATTTCTAAGTGGTTATTAATTGAAGATAATTTTGCATAAGAAATCAGGCCTTGTTTCCACTTCTTTCTGCCTGTGGATCCTATGTGGATTAGACCTGTGCCCTGTGCATGTTGCCACAGTGTCTGTGAGTTCATGTAGGTGTCAGTGCTGTTGTGTGTTGAAGGCCTCATTTCCTTGATGAGTTTCATCTCCACTGGCTCTTACAATCTTTTAGTCTCCATTTCTACAAACTTCCCTGAGCCCTGTGGGAAGGATTTGAAGGAGACATCCAAATTTAGAGCTGGATGCTCTTTTGCACTCACTGCACACGATCCCCAATGAGTCATTGATTTTGTTCCCACATCTACTGCAGGAAGAGGCATCTCTGATGATGACCGAACAAGACATTGATCTGTGTTTATAGGAGAATGCTGTGAGGAGTAATTTTATTGCTGTATTCCTTTAGCATAGTTGTACTTTGGTTTCTCCTAGGCTCATTCCCTATCTAGTTCTTGGCCACCTCAGCAGTGTCAGGCATGGACTCTATCTCATGGAGTATGCCTTAAATGTAACCAGATAACAGTTGGTTACTCCCACAAAATTTGTGCCACGATTGCACATGCATATCATGCAGGCAGGTCACATTGTAGATTAAAGGGTTTGTAGCTAATTAGGTGTTTCTTCTCTTCTGGCAGCATCCACACTATCTTCCAGTACCACGAACACTAGTCAGGAGGAGTGAAGGCTCTAGGTAGGCACCACTTTGACGTCTCTGTGTTCAATGAATTAAGAAGATGTTGACTTTTAGATTAGGGCCTTACCATTTGTTTGTGGAAAGAAACCAGTAGACCTGGCAATAGCCTGAGTTGTTTGGAGGTTCCCATGGATCCCGTTTTGACTACAATTCAAAAGATGGGACCCATTCCTGACATCAGAGGTTTTATTTGGTGGTGAAAGACTTCTAGTCAGGGCTTTTTCTCTACCATTATTTTCTGATTACACCCACCTACACACACACACACACACACACACACACACACACACACACATATTATTAATATATCCTACATATAGCCCTTCAAATGGCCATTAGTTTTAAATGTCTCTCTCCATATTCTGTCCCTTACAATCCTTTTCCCCATTCTTCTTGTTTAATACTCTTGTTTCAGTCCATTCTGCCAATCTTATCATATCGGATTCTGATCATCAATGTACTACTATAGTTTTCTTTACTGAGAATTCCATGTATACAGCAAGTCAGTCTTCTCTTGCTCTTTCAATTTTTTTCTTATCTCTGAATAGTTTGATTATCTCTACTAGGACCTCACTGAGCTTCTTATATGAGCAGACCCATTTATTTCATTAAATTTAGAAATGTTTCAGCAAGTATTTTTTGTAACACTTTTTGCTCATTTTTTAAAATTCCCTTTTCCAGGGACCTATGTTTTGTTTTTACTGATATGATAAAATGGGCTTCTGTTTAAAATTTATTTTATTTTACTTATTTACTTTATATCAGCTCACCGTCCCCTCCCATAATCCTTCTCCCAGTCCCATCCACTTTTCCTTTGAGTAGGTGAGGGATCCCTGGATATCACTGCACTCTGACACATCAAGTCTGTAAGCCTAGTCTGACATCAGACAATGCAGCCCAGCTAGAAGAACATTTCCCATGTATAAGCAACAGCTCTTTGGATAGCCCCCTCTCCAGTTGTTCAGGACCCTCATGAAGACCTAGCTGCACATCTGCTTCGTATGAGTAAGAAGGCCTAGGTTAGGGGTTGGGGATTTGGCTCAGTGGTAGAGCCCTTGCCTAGGAAGCGCAAGGTCCTGGGTTCGGTCCCCGGCGCCCCCCCCCCAAAAAAAAAGAAGGCCTAGGTTCAGTCTACTTGTTCAGACTCTTTCGTTGGCGATTCAGACTCTGAGAGCCCCAAGAAAACAGGTTGGTTGACTCTTGGTATTTCTCTGGAGTTCTTATCCCCTTCAAGGGGCCTTCAATCATTTCCCCAACTCTTCTGTGAGATTCCCCAAGCTTTGTCCAATGTTCAGCTGTGGGTGTCTACATCTGACTGAGTCAGCTGCTGGGTGGAGCCTCTCCAAGGACAGTCATGTTAAACTCTTGCCTACAAGCATAGCCGAGTTTTGTTAACAGTGACAGAAATTGGTGTTTGCCCATGGGATGGGTCTCAAGTCGGAACAGTTATTGGTTGGCTATTGACTCAGTCTCTGTTCCATCCCCTGTCCTTGCATTTCTAGAAGCACATGTTGAAAAGAATGTAGAGCAAGAGAACACTCTTTCATTGCTGGTGAGAGTGCAAACTTGTACAACTATTTTGTAAATCAATTTGGTGGTTTCTCAGAAAACTGGTAACAGTTCTACCTCAAGATCCAACTATACAATTCCTAGATATATACTGAAAATATGCCTCATTATACCACAGGGACACTTGCTTAACCACGTTCATAGAAACTTTGTTCATAATAGCCAGAAACTGGAAACAACCTATATTTCCTTCAACTGAACAATGGACAATAAAAATGATACACATCTTTTTAATGGAATACTATTTAGCTATTAAAAACAAAGACCTAATGAATTTTTCAGGCAAATGGATAGAACTTGAGAATATCATCCTGAGTGAAGTATCCCAGTTCCAAAAGGACATTCATGGTATGTACTCACTTATAAGTAGATATTAGCTATAAAATACAGGATACCCATGCTACATTCCACAGACCCAAAGAAGATAAAGAAGGAAAGCACAAACAAAGATATTTGAATCTCTCCTAAGGGGAAATAAAATAGTCATAAGAGGGAGATGGAAGGAGGAAACAGGGTGGGAGGGAGAATAGGGAGGTGAGGTAAGGAGTGGTTGAGGATCATATGTGGGGAAGGACAGGAGAGATGACATGATGGCCATGAGAATGAATGAAAATCTGCAACTGACAGGGGTGGGAAGGGGTGTCATCTCCAGGACATGGCAGAGACCTCGAATAATGGAGGCACCCAAGAATCAATTGGTTGACCTTACAGCACTGAGATCATGGAGCCTGAAGAGGCTACCTGCTATAGCCAGTCAGGAAGCCCAGTGGAGAAATAGGGACACCAACTTTCTCACAAAACTTTTGACCTAAAATTTATCCTGCATACAAGTGGGATTCTTAAGGACTATTTTGTTTTACTTTTGAATCTGTTCTTTCCTTATATGTGGTACTTTTCATTAGCACATCTTTAGTTTCACTGATTTCTTTGCCATATCAATTTTGTGTCAAGTTCTACTTGTCATTTTCCAATTTACTTATTATATATTGTATCCAACATTCCTATTTGAATTGTCTTTATAAAATGATTTCTTTAGTGAGAATTTTATATTTTTCCAAGTTCTTTAGTTCTTTGAACACATATAAATAGCTGATTTAATTCTTTAAGTCTGATGTCTTGCAATTCTTGGGAATAATAACTGTTGAATGCATTTTAATTTATAAATGGATTTTTGCATGCTTTGTGATTTTGTAAAGAATTGTACATTTTATATATTATATTTGGCACCTCTAAGATTTCTTCTGAGTGTTACTCCATTTTCTTATGTTTACTTTCTTTTCCTTTTGTAATCATTAAGGATTTTATACAGTTAACCATGGTATAACCTATGTTAACAAGATTTTTATTTTGGAGAGTAGTAAGTTAGCCTTTCATTTTTGATAGTCTATGTGTTGCTATGATATGCTATAAATTCAAACCAGTAAATGATTTTTCATTGTCAGTAGTCTATTTTTTGCTTTTACAATCTCAAATTTAGCCAGTCATTAGAACTTAAGAATTATTCTTTCAATTAATTAATTAATTTTGTTGTGTGTCTTTTGTTTTAATGTTTATCCCAAGAAATCATTTTGTTTAGGCTGTGTAATGCAGGTCTTTCATGTTGTGACTGTTATTTGGAAGAACTAAAATTTAGGGATGTATACTAACATGAAGAAGGCAATTATCTAGACAGAATGAATTTTGAATAATCAGATTACCTTAAGCAACAATGGATTATTTTCAAGTAAGACTTTTCTAGATAATTTATATGAGATACCACATCTTTCATGATGCATTGTAAGTTAAATGAATTGTAAAGTCAATTACAATTATAAATTTCCCTATGAATGTCGTCCTACATTGCATTCCACTTGTAGTGTGTTTCCAGGTATCTATCTGTGACCATTTGATATGTAAACAAACAATATATTTTTGAAGATTGTGAAGTGGGTATATATAACATGAGTGCAAATGCACACGCATTTGAATAAAAACATCTTTTTCTTAGACATAAAGAGTAGAACAGTAGCTAGTAGAAACTGAGAAGGGAGAGAATCAGGAGGTATAGTGACAAAGAAATAGGTTTTATAAGCTCTTGTATTGCATTTCACACTAGAGTTATTGTAGTTGACAATGTATTATATATTAAAATAGACTGAATGCTTTCTATCATATATCACCATAAAGTAAGGTTGATAAATGAAGTGACCATTAAATAATATACATGTTTGTTAAAATATATTGTATCCCATAAGCATTATAATTATCACATATGATTGAAATGTTATGAAAAGATATATGCTCTTCAAATAAAATCACAGAACCTGGATTGCCTTACTGTTATTGTGTCTTAATTGTAACATTTCTGTTAAGAATAAGCAAATTTGTATTTAGATGGTCAACTTTTGTTTCAGGGTCACATATCTTCATGGAATAGTAGAAATTAAATACTATCAAAATTTAGGAAAATTTAGAAATTTGAAGCTAATTAGTGTTTTTTTTAAATGGAAATGAGTAAGGTCTAATTGTCTCTTATTCAATGAACTAATTACACCTTTCCTCAAGCTATTTACAAGGCTATGTTATTTATTTAACATAATCCATGCATCTCTTATGTGTCATTTAAACTTGTATATACATAGACTGTCACCTCAATATGAAATGAATTTATTTCATGGTACTGAAATATAGAAGACACATATATTAATATAATAATATAAAGTTTATGCAACTCCCAAGCTACAGTGAGTTTCTGTTCAAAGAAAAAATGGTAAATTGTTAACAGGCTACTCCGTTCTGAGACAAATGACTGAGACTAAAATTTTGAGTATATTTCATATTTGTGCCTATTTACATTGCTATCCATAAAAAACAAAACATCAGCAGCAGCAATAACAAAAACACCTTTGTCATGGGAAGAAGAAAATAAAGTAAGAATAGAATGAGGGCAATGACTGAAGTGGTTGAGTCTGTTTATTTGAGTTTTCTTTGCCTGATCTTCCTTCTGTGAGCAAGAGGCAAGATTTTATGAAGACACACCATCTGCAAGGTCAAGATACAGAGATCGGAAATGGTTTTAGAAGAAAGGGGGTAGTTTTCTGGAAAAATTAGATTAAAATGAAGAAGTGTGTTCTCTGAAATTATAGAAATGATTGTTTTACTGCCTGAATATATTTTTCATTAAATTAGCGCAACACAAAACTATTTCAAAAAGGGAAATTCCTATTTATGCAGTCTACTCAATTACCCCTCCTCCCTATAAAAGCATATTCTTCCCACAGATTTATATTGCAAGGATAAAAGAATTTTCTTATATACATACAGTTTATTCTGCATTGCACTGAGGATTTTATGCATGAAAAATGATTATTTGAATATAAGTACTATGATACTGAGTTGGTGAGTCATGTGACTAAGATAACACGTAAGCTCAAAATTGAGTGAACTATGCAATGCGAATATCTTGGGCCAGAGAGGAATAGTATAAAATTTCATTATGCCGTTGATAGTGGCATCCTATGTAAAAATATTACTTATTTATTTTTTAGTACCACAGTTTAACACAATCAAAACCTTGGAGATTAAATCATGAATAACAAGTGGATATTGTATTATATATAGTAGTAGAGCAAAAAGTATTTTTTTCTATGAAATAAGTGACCTGATTCGTAATCGAAAAACTTAAAACTAGCTTTTAAAACTCTTTATTAAATGTACCCCAATGACATTTGCATGTTTATCCACTTAAATAATATTACCTAGATGCAGTGAGTATATAGCAATCTTAAAAACATTCATTGAATGTGTTGTTTTCAAAGTGTATTATATTTAGCCTTCAGCACTGAACATACTCAGTGAAATTACACTGTGATGTTGTAATAAATAACAAAATAGAAACATGGGCAACAGCACTGTGAACACTTTTTAAAAAATTGTGCTGAAAGCTTTTCTATGTTGATTTTAAGAAAAACAACATGAAGCTGGATGGATATGGAGGTGGGGGAGGATCTGAACAGAGTTGAGGGAAGAGAAAGAATATGATGAGATGTAGCATAAAAATTCAAAACACAACTATTTCAAATATGTTTCATAATAAGAATCAAGAGGGTTGAAGAGATGGTTGGGTGGGAAGAACTGGAATTTGGATTGCTGAAATGCACATAAAAACCCAGGTATAGAGGATTACTGCATGCAGTCCTAGCACTTGGACAGTAAGGCAGGGATGCCTGGGGCAAGCTGGATAACTAGACTAGCAAGGGTTGGTGAGTTCTGGCTTCAGTGAGAGACTGCAATAAATTAGGTGGAGAGTAATTTAGGAAGATGCTAGGTGTCAATTTTGCACCTTTACTAGCATATGCATGCATGGAAATTTGCATACACATGGGCAAATATACACATGAAAATATTTGAGATTTACCCTCTCAAAATTTGGAACATATACTACAGTGTTAAATGTAATCATGATATTACACAGCACAACTCTAGAACTTTTATCTCCTGTGCAGCCGAGTCTTTATTCTCACTGATCAACAATGTACCATAGTCTTTGTCTGACAGTCCCTGGAAATCACCATTCTCATTTCTGCTCCATTGAGTTTCGGTATTTAGGTATCTTATGTAAATGGAATTCTGCAATATTTGTTTTTCTGCAACTGGGCTATTTTACTTAGCATAATGACCTCCAGGTTTATTCATGTTGCAGCATTTGACAGGATTTACTTTTTATGACTGAATAATAGTATACTTTTTATGTAACACATGTTCATTATATATCCCAGTATTGATGGGTCTTTAGCTTGTTTCCACCTCTTAGCTATTATGAGTAGTGCTGCATGAATATGATAATTCAATTTTTTTTTAAAGAGAAACTGATTTAAGTTCTTTTGGACAAATGCCCAGGAGTAGAATTGTCAGATAATATAGTAGTTCTATATTAAAGTTTTGAAGATGATTCCCAATATTTACCACACCTTTATCACAGTTTTACATTCATACCAAGTTTACATAGAGGATCTGATTTCTCCATAGCTTCATCACCTCTTAACTGTTTATTTTTTTCTGTTTGTCAATGATCTTATTAACATGTGTGAGTGCAACATCATCGTGGTTTAAAGTCTGATTTATTCCTTACATGGAGCTGGTTTTGCTGTCTATATTCTTGGGTAATTCAAAAAAGTGTTGCCTAATACAATATCATTAAGATTTCTCTTATGGAGGGGGGATGCGGAAGAGATGGCTCAGTGGTTAAGAGCATGTACTGATTTTGCTGAGGACATGAATTTGATTTCTAGCATTTTTATTAGGAGACTAACAAGTTTGAAGTATCTACAGCTTTTGGCCTCTGTAAGAACTTTCACTCATGTGCAAACACTGCCCCTCCAACCCCATATAACTAAAACTGAAAGTAAACTTTAAAATAAAAATAAGTTTGATAGGTTTTCCTTATAAGTTATATAAATATTAGTTTTCTGTTCGTCTTTAACATCTTGTGATTTGATTTTGTATATATATATTTGATAAAATTCTGTTGCATTAGAATATCAATGTTTGTCTACCATCATTTTATTGGAGCTATTTTTTTTCATCCATCTTATATTCTGCATACCTTTTTCTAAGATTAATGTAGCTGGAGTTGTAGCATTACACTCCATGATTCCAGCACAATTGATTGTTAAAGACAGAGATCAAGACATTAAAGGCAGCTTGCATTGCACAGTAAGTTTTTGAGCTACCAAGAAAACTTTTATAACAGGCAAGAAAGCAAAAAAAAAAGATTATTTGACAGTTTATACGTAATTTTACTTTTGAGCTCTTTACTGTGTGTATTTCTTTGATCTATGCATTTATTTTGATGTGAATCCCATACTTTTTGAATAGAGTTAGTTTATATTAAGTTTGAAATAAGAAAGTATGAGGCACCAAGCTCTGCCCTTATTATTCAGGATTATTTTTTAGTTTGTATTCTTTTCTGTTCTCTGAAACTTTTAGAAATATTTGTGTTTCTTAAAAGAAAAATGTCGTTGACATATTGGCAGATTTTCCATTGCTTCTCGACATCACTTTCTGTAGTACAAGAAAAATTATTTTAAGAAACCCAAGTGTGTGATTTGTTTTATCTAATTTCAGTTAAGGTAATCATTTTATGTTTTAGTTATCTTTCTTGTTACTGGGCCTTGACAAAGCAATTTATGGAAGACAAAATTTATTTTGGATCCCAGTACTAGTTTATAGTCCATCGCTGTGGGGAATGTATGGAGGTAGGAGCAGGGTGAGTCACCGGGCCTCATTGTATCCAATCAGGAAGTAGAGCAAAATAAATGTTTGTGATAAGATCATATTCATTCTCTCTGTGTCTGTGTCTCTATCTCTGTCTCTGTTTCTCTCTCTCTCTCCATCTGTTCCTCCCGCCTTCTCTCCCTCTCTCTATATCTTTGTGTCTCTGTGTCTGTCTCCATGTTCTGCCCTCCCTCTCTCTCTCTGTTAGGAATAACACCCTCATTGAATGATACTGTCAAAATTTAAGATGGGAATTCTCACCTAAATTAACCTAATCTAGATCACCCCTAAAGGATATAAACACATACACAGAGATTTTTAGTTTAGTTTAGTTTAATTTTGATTTTGATGCTTAGTCTAAATCTCATCATACAAATGGGCCATCACAAGGCCACTATAGTCAATGTGATACCAAAGTATATAAGAGAAGATGAAATCACTGATCTATCCCTTGTTTCCATAGCCTTCTGGCCATCCCATATGCAAAATGCATTCAATCCATTTCCAAAAGTCCCTGTAGTGTAACAATTTCTACATCTTTCAAAAAGTGTAAAACTACAGAGTCTGTTTTGGTGATTCATGCACTCTCATGTGAAAACCATATTAGGACCAAAAATATGTAGATCCCGACATGCAATGCACGTACACTCAACAACTGCATTCCAACAGGGAAAATGGGAACATATCAAGGAGTCATATCATGGGGGTCATATCAATACAGGACTGAAACCAAGCAGGCCAAAAACAAATCATGCAGCTCTATGTATGTACTTATGACTGAATCGCCCTACCTTTCCAACTCTACTCTCTACAGCAAATATAGCCTCTCTTTGGCAGTCTCCGTTTACAATTACAGCATTTTTAGTAGATGGTCCATGTTCAAGTCCTCTTCAACATCTTGAAATCTCCATTTTAACTTGTTCTTCATTTCTATAGCTTTATGTAGTGGGCTTTTAGGGTCTCCTTGGCCTTGATGATTCTCTGGAGGCATGCTCATCTCAAAGCTCTATGACTATCTCATCCTGTATCTCTCATTTTTACAAAATTAATAACACGTGGATGAGATTGTTAAGTTCTGATGCTCTTTGGCAGTGGAGTCTGTAGGAGATACCATTCCTCATCAGGTGTTACTTGGTTATATAAGATAACCAGCTGAGGACAAGGGAGAAGGAGTAAACCAGTAATCACCATCCCACTTTAGCTTCTGTATCAGTTCCTGTCCCAATTTCCTCAATGACAGATTTTGATCTGGAATTATAGGACAAATAAATGCTTTTCTCCTCCTGGTTGCTTTTCTTCAATATGGTTTATCATAGCAGCAGAGAAGTTAACTGGAGTAGAACACTTTCTATCCTATTCTCTGTTTAGAGTTTTTCCCTATAAATAACCGTACTTTCCCATGATAGACCTTTTACTGAATATTCTTTCATTTTGCATCACTTTTCCTGTTGCACTAATACTCATGTCTTAGTCAGTGTTCTATAGCTGTGAGGACATACGGTAATCATGGCACTTTATATAAAGGAAAGCATAATTGTATTTTGCTTACAGTTCAGAGATTTAGTGCATTGTCATCATGGTAACTCAGAGACAGACATAGTGCTGTCTAAGTAACTGAGAGTTCTATATACAGATTAGCAGGGAGAGAGAGAGAGAGAGAGAGAGAGAGAGAGAGAGAGAGAGTCTGGAAACAAATACTTCATTAGCTTTTAATTCAGCCTCACCCAACTACTCAGGATACAGGTATAGTAAATCCATGTTTTGGTTAAAATATATCACAGAAATAACTCTAGTTCATTTGCTTATATAGTGCTTTTCCCACCCGAAACCTCATGTACCAGACTTCCCGTCTGCATTTCTTTCAGCATTGCAGACTTCCAAGTTCCCACCACTTAAGATTTGCTACAATTTTTAAAAGGCCTTTTTTGGCCCATACTTCCATATTCTTCTCATAAACCAATTCCAAAGCCAAAAAATTCCATTGATCAGTTTTGTCCCAGAAATGGCCTCAATTCTTGTTACCAGATTTCTGTAACATTTAATTTTCTTTTTGCTGTAATTGAAAGCATATGAAAGCACATTAAGGAAGAAACAATTTATTCTACCTCACTGTTCAAGGATACAATCCATCATTGCAAGTGGCATAGTAGCAAAAGCTTAAGGAGGCAGCCAGTCACATTGCATCTATAATGAAGAATTTAGAGACAGGAGTGCTGCTGATGAATTGTTTTGCACCTTTATTCCATCTAGACCGGAGCTCATGGAATGGTGCTGCCTACATGTAGGGTAGAACTTCTAAGCTCCATTAATCTAGTTGAGATAACTCCTCAAAGACAGGGCCAGACATTTGTTTATAGGGTTTTCAAGACCCATGAAGTTTATCCATGTATGTCTTTTACCATTTTACTTAAATTTATTATTTTCCTTTTGATCCTAGAACAGGATACTCTTATTTATTCCCTCCCATATTTAGCCCCAGCTCTCCAGTTTGACCATCTGCAGGTTTGGTAGTGTCAAGCTGACTTCCTACTGTACCACCCTCTGTCCTTGGTGGTAATTCCCACAGTATTAGCATTTTGAATATGCCAGGATTTTCACTAAAACTGAGACCACACCACCAATGACCTCTCTTTAGCGACACAAACTCTGCCACAAAATGTTAACCCTTAGCTTCTCTCCATGACCCTTTCATGCCTTCAAAACCAGTTTTCTGAGGGAAGATTCTTTCATATTATCAACTTTGGCTACAGATTTGAGATGTAACCTTGCCATGTGGACCAGAGCTTTGGGGACTAGGAAACACTCCAATGATGGTGCTCACTTGTTAGTCACAGGTGAAATCATATACTTTTAATTCATAATATCACACAAATAGCTTTAAGTCTTTGATGGAGTTCTAAGCTTCCTTCTGAAACCTTATATGCCAGGATCCCATCATGTATATTTGGCTCAACGTTCTTATCTTCCAACTTCAAGAAACTTGGTACTAATCAGACTTTCCTGTCCAAAGATCCAAGTCTTTCACAAATCTCTCATAAACAACATAGGTTTGTCAGAGCAATGCTGCATTCCTTGAACAAACTTCTGTGTAGTCTGATTTTTGTGTCTGTGATAATAAACACAAAGACGAAAAGCATCTTGGGGAAGTGAGAGTTGATTTTATCTTACAAGTCACAATCCACCATTAAGGGAAGTAGGGCAAGAAGGAGAGCCAGTAAATAAAGCAGAGAATATGGGGAACACAGCTTTGTGGCTCAATATCCCTGACTGGCTTAACTTTCTTTCTAATATAACTCAAGTCCTCCTATTCAGAGGTAACGTAGCCAACGATGGTAGGCTGCACACAAATAATAACAATTAACAATTTAAAAATATCCCATAGAACAATCTGTTGGAAACAATTCTCAACTGAAAAATCCCTCTACCAAAGTATGTCTAGGTTTGTAAGAACTTGATAAATCTAACCAGTATATTTGGATCAATTCCGGGTTGCCAGGCTTGAAGAACAGTGGACTTTACCTGTTGATTCACTGTGGAAGCCCCTAAATAATGATTTTCAATGACTACCTTTTTCTTAATTTTAGTTAAATCTTCACAGAATTTTATATGAAATGCTTGGTATAGTTTTAATATTCTCAAAATTGTTAAAATCTATTTGGTGACCTTATGTGTTATTTCTGAATATAAATAAATATGATTTTAAAAGAATGTATATACTGCTGATTTCAGTACAGTTTTATATTTATTATGTTCATTTGGTCTATAGTGTCTTGAGGCATTATATTTCATTATTGATCATTGTCTCCGATGTGGAACCCACTTTTATTTCCCAGGATGGTCTTGAATTTTCAGCTTAAGTGATGCTCTTCCTATAGTCTCTTGAATATCTGGAAATATAGTTATATACAATTTTATTAAGCTTCCTTATTGATCTTCTGTCTTGAAACTCCACCTATTATTGAATGTCGGGTATCAAAACATCCCATTACTTACCACTTTTGCCTTTTCAATCATGAATATTTTCTTCATATATTATTAGGATGTTATAATTAACCCATTCCTCTGTGTGTTTCTGGGAGTGTTTGTGTATGATTGTATGACTGTTATAACACTGGTGTTCTGGTACTCTCATCATTATGTCTTTCTATTCTCCTGAAATATTTTTTTATTAAAGTCTGTTATATGTATCCTCAGTATGACCATCACTCTCCTTCATTGGTAATTATTATTTTCTAAATTTTTCACTTTCATAAAAATTCATTTGGTTAGAACACACAGTATTATTTTATGAATGAAATATATTTCTTCCTTTTACTTGTAGTTTTGAACATCTTTAAAACTAAAATGAGTGTCAGTCAGCCCATATTCCATACATAACTTTTTGGTTGATTCATCCATTAAAATGTTTTAGAATTGGGACATTTGTCTATTTATATTTAAAGTACTTATTTGTGGATCTGTCTATATGTAGGTGAGGGCAAGCACAAGATAAGTCAAGGCCTGTGATTGGGC
Source organism: Rattus rattus (assembly GCF_011064425.1). Classification (NCBI taxonomy): domain Eukaryota; kingdom Metazoa; phylum Chordata; class Mammalia; order Rodentia; family Muridae; genus Rattus; species Rattus rattus. The sequence goes on from NC_046172.1 coordinate 105,560,008, forward strand.
AGTGAAAAATAAAGGTGGGCTGAGAATTCTGGAGACAGGAAGGAGAGTATGGATATGGAGAAGGAAGAAGATGAAGAAAGAGAAGGATGACCCAGATCTGTGTGGCTTTAAATAGTCATAGGTAGCTATGAATATCTTATTTGGGATGGAAAATTACCTGACAATTTGTCTTATCTAAGTGGGCAATTTATATCAATATCAACTAGCTTTGAGTTTATTGTGTGGACATTTTGTGGGCGGAGAATTTACTGATATAAATCTAATAACTTACAAGCCTGTAGAATTTTAATTTTGCCGAGGTACAGGGATTTGTGACAACTAACTGCAAGATGGGTGGTCATTGGGTGGGGCTGGCATGACAGAAACCCACCATGAAAACATAGCGATTTGGGTATAGACATTTCAGGAGCTTCAGGCCAGAGTCTGCTGCGTCTTGCTGGCTGAGATGAGAACACCCTGCTGGTGTCATGTGGCCTGCTTGTACTGGCATCAGTAGTATGAGATGGTGTTCCCTTTTTATTATTTCCTGATACATTTTTTTAATTTGAAGATTTCATATTTCTTTTTATGTATTTATTGCTTAATTAATTTATTTTCTTTCTATCTCCATAGCAGCTTCCCACAATGACCAAATACATTCCATTAAGCCTAATATCATAACATTTCAAGACCCTCTTTTTAATTCTTATACTGGTGATGGGGCTAATAGCACTTGAACTCTTCAGTGATATTCCAAAATAATAGTCAAGACTCAATAATTTCTTCTTTTGAAATTATGTATCCCTGGCCAGGCTAAATTATGCTATGTAGACCAGGCTTGCTGCCAACCGACATATGCCTTTGGGATTAAAGAAAGTTGTTCACCATAGTGTCTGACTATTTCTCAGTTTCTTTTTTGTGTCTTCTGTATTTTCTTTTTTATTAATCATATGATTTGTATGAAAGGTATTTACAACAACCTAATTTAAGTTAATAACAACTGAACCATAATTGCATATAAAAACTGTACTTTAAATTTTCCTTACTCACCTTTTATTAATGCTTACAATTGCATCATTTTAAGTTATGTATCTATTAACATACTCTTATGTATATAGAGATTTTTATACTTTCAAGTATTTTATTACTGCACCAAAATTGCTGCTGTATATTCTATATTCTGTTATTATAATTTCTGTTTATATATCTCTATATCTATCTATCTATCTATCTATCTATCTATCTATCTATCTACCTATCTACCTATCTACAACATATAAAACTTCACCAATTAATTTTCTATGTTAAATGTTTCACTTTTGGTTAGTGCTTTTTTTATACATATACAACTTTAAAGCCTTCCTTGAGAACTTCATGTAAAATGAGGTCGTAATGATAGACTCCCTCAGCTTTTGTTTAAGTAGTCAATTTTTATCATTCTTTCAATTTCTGAAGACGGATTTTATAGATACTGCCTCATTGGTTGGAAGTTTTATTCTCTTGCTGTTTTTAATATATCACCATCTTCCTTTGTATCTTATAAAATATCTACTGAGAAATACACAGAGAGTTACTGGAATTTTCTTGTATCTAGTTTTATGTATGTGTTCAAATTTCTCTCATATGTGGCTTTAAATTTTTTAGTTATGTCTGTGTGTGGGAATGTCTGTGTAACACTAATGTGAGGACTACCTGGAATAGTAGGTGTTTGTCTGTCCTGTGGGTCCCAGATATTAAAAACACATAATCAGTCTTGGCAAAAGTACCTTTATTCAAAGAACCATCTCGACAGCATTCATTTGTGACTTTTGATAATTTTACCATGGGTCTTGTTTTTCTAGACTACTGGGTTATCCATTTATTTTCCAGGATTGTGAGACTTTTCAAGAGGTAGGTAAATGTGTATTTTGTTTATTTTACTCCTTCTTCTATGTTGGGAATGGCATGTATATTGATTATTTCCTCATTTTCCTGAAAAAATTTCTTAGGGTTTCCCCTCTATTTCTCATTTTTTGTGTTACTGCTCTCTGATTGTTATATTCTGCTGTTTCTCTATGCTCATGATTTTTAAAAGTTCATTAGGAATCTTTGTAGCTCAATCTTTATGTTTTGAAAAATAACTTCTTTTCATCAAAATTCTTTCTATTTATACCACACTTTATGGCCAGTTTCTTTAGGATATTTTGAACTATTTGTGAGGTATTTTTTAAATCCTCTTTCCAAAATCAATTTATGAAAATTTTCTTTTTTATTGGATATTTATTTATATTTCAAATGTTATCCCCTTTCCTTGTTTGCCCTCTGGAAACCTCATATCCCATTTCCCCTTCACCCTGCTACTAAAAATTCTTCCCCACCCACTCCCCAACTCCCACCTCACCACACTGACATTCCCCTACAATGGGGAATTTATAATTCACAGAACCAAGAGCTTCTCCTCCCATTTATGCCATATAAGGCCACTCTCTGCTACATATGCAGCTGGAGCCATGGGTCCTTCCTTGTGTACTCTTTGGTTGGTAGTTTAGTCCCTGGGAGTTCTGGGGTATCTGCTTGGTTGATATCATTGTTCTTTCTATGGGGTTGCAAACTGGTTCAGCTCCTTTACTTCTTTCCCTAACTCCTCCACTGGTATCCCTGTGCTCCATTGAAAGGTTGTTTGTGAACATCTGCATCTGTATTAGTCATGCTCTGGCAGAGCCTCTCAGGAGACAGCTATAACAGGCACCTGTCAGCAAGCACTTTTTAGCATTAGCAATATTGTCTGGATTCGGTGTGGGTATATGGGATGGATGCTCAGGTGGGGGAGTCTCTGGATGGCCTTTCCTTCAGTCTCTGCTCCACATATTGTCCCAGAATTTCTTTTAGACAAGAGCAATTCAGGGTTAAAATTTTGGAGTTGAGTGGCTAACCTGATCACCAAACCGGGTACTTGCATAACCTCTGGATATGGTCTCTGCGGGTTCTTTATTCCCTTTGGAGGGCATTTCAGCTAATCTTATACCCAAGGCTTCTGTATATAAGGAAGCCTCTTGTTTTCCTGGCATTTGGGACTTTCTTATGGCTACCCCCAGTTCCCCAGCCCCCATCGCTACATACTTCAGTTCAATTTCCTGACATTCTGTATATCATCCCTCTCTCATCCCATACCTGACCCTACCCCCATTGGGCCTTCCCCCTGACTTTCTCCCAAGTCTGTTCCACCATCTACCTCCTGTGAGTACTGGTTTTTTTTTCCATTCTAATAAGGAATAAAGCATCCATACTTTGGTCTTCCTTCTTCTTGAGCTTCATATGGTCTGTGAGTTGTATCATAGGTATTCCAAGTTTTTTGCTTAATATCTACATATCAGGAGTGCATTCCATGTGTGTACTTTTGTGACTGCATTTTCTCACTCAGGATGTTTTCTAGTTCCATCCACTTGTCTAAGAATTTCATGAAGTCATTGTTTTTAGTAGCTGAGCAACATTCCATTGTGTAGATGTACCACATTTTCTGTATCCATTCCTCTGTTGAAGGGCATCTGGTTTTTTTCCAACTTCTGGCTATTATAAATAAGGCTGCTATGAACATAGTGGAGCACGTGTCTTTTTTATATGTTGGGGCATCTTTTGGGTATATGCCCAAGAGAGGTATAGCCGGGTCCTCAGGTAGTGGAATGTCCAATTTTCTGAGGAATCTCCAGACTGATTTCCAGAGTGGTTGTACCAGTTTGCAATCTCACCAACAATGGAGGACTGTTCCTCTTTCTCCACATCCTTGACAGCATCTGTTGGCCCCTGAGTATTTGATCTTGGCCATTCTGACTGGTGTGAGGTGGAACCTGAGGGTTGTTTTGATTTGCATTTCCCTGATGACTAAGGTTGTTGAACATTCCTTTAGGTGCTTTATAGCCATTCAATATTCCTCAGGTGAGAAATCTTTGTTTAATTCTGTACCCAATTTTTAATAGGGTTATTTGACTCTCTGGAGTCTTTCTTGAGTTAATTGTATATATTGGATATTAGCCCTGTATTGAATGTAGGATTAGTAAAGATCTTTTCCCAATCTGTTGGTTGTCCCTCTGTTCTATTGACAGTGTCCTTTTTCTTAACAAAGCTTTGCAATTTTATGAAGTCTCATTTGTCAATTGTTGATCTTAGAGCAAAAGCCACTGGGGTTCTGTTCAGGAAAATTTCCCCAGTTCCCATGTGTTTTAAGTTCTGACCCACTTTTTCTTCCATTAGTTTTAGTTTAGCTGGTTTAATATGGATGTACTTGATCCACTTGAGTTGGGGGTTTGTACAAGGAGAGAAGAATGGATTGATTTGCATTCTTCTGCATGCTGGCTGCCAGGTGAACCAGCACCTTTTGTTGAAAATGTTGTCTTTTTTCCACTGGATGGTTTAAGCTCCTTTGTCAAAGATCAAGTACTATAGGTGTGTGAGTTCATTTGTTTGTCTTCAGTTCCATTCCATTGATCTACCTGCCTATCTCTTTAACAAGGCCATGTAGTTTTAACATGATTGTTCTATAGTACAAGTTGATTCCTCAAGAAGTTCTTTTATTAATGATAATAGTTTTCGTTAACCTGGGTTTTGGTTATTCCAAATGAATTTGCAAATTCATTTCTCTTTCTAACTCTATGAAGAATAGAGTGAGAGGTTGATAGGGATTACATTGAATCTGTACACTGCTTTGGACATGATGGCCATTTTTGCAATATTAATCCTGCCAATCCATGAGCATGTGATATCTATCCATCTTCTGAATTCTTCAATTTCTTTCTTCAGAGGATTGAAGTTCTTGTCATATGGTTCTTTCACTTGCTTGAAGAGTCACACCAAGGCATTTTATATTATCTGTGACTATTTTGAAGGTGAGTCTAATTTCTTTCTCAGCCTGTTTATCCTTTGAGTGAGAAAGGCTACTGAGTTTGTTTTGAATCAATTTTATATCCAGCCACTTTGCTGAAGGTGTTTATCAGGTATAGCAGTTCTCTGGTTGAAATTCGGGGGTCATTCAGTATAATATTTCATCTGCAAATAGTGATATTTCAATTTCTTCCTTCCAATTTGTATTGCTTTGACATCTTGTGCTGTCTAATGTCCTGGCTAAGACTTTGAGAGCTATATTTAATAGATGAGGAGAGAAAGGACATGTTGTCTAGTCCCTGACAAGTGGGATTATTTCAAGTTTCTCTCCATTTATTTTGATGTTGGCTTTTTTTTTTTTTTTTTTTTTTGCTTATGCATTGCTTTTACTATGTTTGGGTATGGGCCTTGAATTTCTGATCTTTCTAAGTATTTTCAAATAAAGTGTATTGAATTTTGTCAAATGCTTTCTCAATATCTAGTGAGATGATCATGTGGTAATTTTTCTTTGATTTGTTTATAAAGTGGATTACGTTGATGGATATCTTTATGTTGAACCATCCCTGCATCCCTGGGATGAAGCCTACTTGATCCTGGTGAATGATCATTTTGATGTGTTCTTGAATTCAGTTTGGGAGAATTTTATCGAGTATTTTTACATTGATATTTATAAGGGAAATTGGTCTGAGGTTCTCTTTGCTTGTTGGGTCTTTGTGTGGTTTAGGTGTAAGTGTAATTGTGGCTTCATAGAACAAATTGGGTAGTGGTCCTTCTGTTTCTATTTTGTAGAATAGTGTGAAGAGTATTGGTATTAGATCTTCTTTTAAAATCTGATATAATTCCACACTAAAATCATGTAGCTATTGGTATTTTTTGGGGGGGGGGACTTTTAATGTCTGCTTCTATTTCTTTAGGGATTATGGGACAGTTTACATTGCTTATCTGATCCTCATTTAACTTGTGTACCTTGTATCTGTCTTGAAAATTACCCATTTCCACAAGATTTTCCAGTTGTGTTGAGTATAGGCGTTTGTAGTAGGATCTGATGATGTTTTAAATTTCCTCAATTTCTGTTATGTCTCCCTTTTCATTTCAGATTCTATTAATTTCAATACCATTTGTGTGTCCTCTTGTTAGTCTGGCTAAAGTTTTATCTATCCTATTAATTTTCTCAAAAGACCAGCTCCTAGTTTTGCTAATTCGTTGTATAGATCGCTTTGTTTTTGCTTGGTTGATTTCAGCCCTGAGTTTGATTATTTCCTTCAGACTTCTCCTCTTGAATGTATTTCCTTTTTTGTTTTTGTTGTTGTTGTTCTAGAGCTTTTAGATGTGCTGTCACAATGTTAGTATATGCTTAATTCTGTTTCCTTTTAGAGGCACTGAGAGTTATGAGTTTTCCTCTTACCACTGCTTTTATTGTGTCCTATAAGTTTTGGATATGTTATGCTTTCATTTTCATTAAATCTTAAAAACTCTTTAATTTCTTTATTTCTTCCCTGACCAAATTATCATTGAGTTGAGAGCTTTTCCCTTACATCTGTATGTCGGCTTTTTGTTGTTTTCGTTGGTATTGAATACCACCCTTAGTCGTGGTGATCTGATAGGATGCATGGGATTATTTCAATCTTCTTGTATCTGATGAGGCCTGTTTTGTGACCAATTATATGGTCAATTTTGCAGAACATACTAAGAGGTGCTGAGAAAGTATTTTCTTTTGTTGTATGATGAAATGTTCTATACATATCTGTTCAACCCATTTGCTTCATAACTTCTGTTAGTTTCACTGTCTCTGCTTAGTTTTTGTTTCCATTATCTATCCATTGATAAGGGTAGTGTATTGAAGTCTTCCACTATTATTGTGTGAAGTAAAATATGTGCTTTCAGCTTTAGTAAAGTTTATTTTATGAATGCGGGTACCCTTGCATTTGGAACATAGATGTGTCCTTCCATATATTTTTCTTGATAACTTTGGTGGAAAGTTTATTTCTTTGTTGAGTCTTGTTTATCATTTTGTAGAGGTTATGAAAATTTCCAGTAATCTGTTATATTGTAGGTTGAGTTAATTTCCAGATTCAGGTGGTATACAAGTTAGTTTGTTGTGCAGATTCTTAAACAATTCAAACATTGGATATATAGTCCAGCCTTCTCTTTCCCTGGATATATAGAGAAGGCTGAGCTATATTGGTCTCTGTGCTCTTTAAAAATGTATTTGTTAAAGTAATGGTATTGTACATAGCACAGTGTATGAGGAGAGTCTCACCAATACTCTGAGACAGGTAAGACAGGAACAAATCGTAGAATTAGTCTTCCAAATGCCAGGATTTTGGATTTAGTGTCCAGTTTGCTTCTTTCGTTTCACTGAGGATTTGGGTACTTTCAGTTTCATTCTAATTGCATGGGACTGGAGTCAAGAGTGGATCTGCAATATGGGAAAAACAGAGATTTTCCTTCTCGTGTGATTGCTTTTGTGCTCATCAGGGTAATAAAGAGTACTACTTTCTAGATCTTTCACAAAGGTAACTGCTTTATGTACGACTGCTGAACTAATGATCCCATTGGAAAATGTGTCTGACTTGTAGGCTACCACGTTACTTTGGTGTTGGTGTTTTAGAGTTACAATATTTTATTTGATAATTCTTCCAACTGTCATTAAATTAAGCCAGTTTATTAGTCATTTGATCTATAAACCTAAAACAAGGGTCTTTTATTTGGTGTGTTTAGAGAATATTCTCATCATGTTAATTTCAAAACTTCATATTTTACAGGTCTAAGTCAATTCAGAATTCCATGCTTCTTATCAGTGGATAAAGAAATTTTATAGACTATCAAATCTAACAACTCTACGTTTTTCCAATTTAGATATATCCTATTTTTTGTTTCTTCTTTATTGAATTGTAGCTTCTAACAGTTGTGCAAAATAAAATTTCATTATAGTATTTTTATGTATATATAATATACTTAGATCATTTTCACTCCATAATCAATCTCTGTTTTTTCAATTCTCACTCCCAACTTTCTCCTTCATTTTCTAAAATAATCCCTTTGAATGTTTTATGACATTAAAATCTAGATTCCATATCTATGAGAAAACATTCAATATCTACCTTTCTAAATATGAATTATTTCAGTTATCTTGATCTGTTGTCCCAACATATGGAAATGACATAATTACGTGCTGTTTCATTGTAGAGAAAAACTCTAGTTTAAAAGTAACACATTTTTAATTCATTTATCTGAGTCTCTCTCTTTCTATTGTGAACTGTGCCACAAGAAACATGGCTATGCAGTGAATTATCACTGTTTATGCTGACTTTTGGTCCTTCAGGCATACATTCAAGATGATGAAAGCTGGACCATATGGTAATTCTACTTTTATATTTTCAAGCAATCTCCGTTTTCCTTTCCATTTTGGCTTCAGTAATTTATACTCATACTGACTATGTGTAATGGTTCCATTTCCTGCATACTTCCCAACATTACTTATGATTTATTTTGTTTTCTTGATGGCCATCAATGTGTCTGGGATGAAGTGGAATCACAGAGCAGTTTCTATGTTCCTTTTACTCCTGATATTTAAGCATATTATACACCTTTTCAAAATATCTATTGGACATCTTCAATTTTTATTTAGAGACTTATTTGTGATATTAATTTTTCTATTTATTGATTACACTATTTTTGGGTATTTAAATTTAGGGATTTGTATATACTGGGTATTAATCATATTTCACATGAATAGTTTGAAAGGAATTTTTCCCTCTGTATGTTATCTGTTCTTTCTGGTAATTCCTTCCTGTGCTCTGTGTCATGTTAATTTTATGCAATAAAATTTGCCAGTTCTTCTATTATTTCCTACTGGGATTCTTCTGATCAGAATATCCTTGCCTTTGCTTTGATTTCTTCACTTATGTTTTCCTGTGGTAATTTCAGACTTCCAAGTTTAACATTGAGTTTTTTGTCTTGGGCACATGTTCTACCATTAAGTGTGATCTATATATCCAGTGAGATTCTGGTGGAAGAAACTAGTAATTTTTCCTTTGGTTGTCATTTGGTGATAAATTTTTGGCTAAGGATGGGACTTCACTTCCATTGGAATTCTGCTCTCAGAGCTGGGAACACATTTGACTTGAATATGTGCAGGTTCTGTGCTCGCTTGATGCCACAGCCTCTGTGAAGACATAGGTGTATCAGTCTTAATGTATCTGGAAGACACTGTACAGTGCTATTATCACTCTCATTTGGCTTTTTCAGTATTTTCACTTCCTCTTCATTAAAGATCTCTCAGCCTTGGGAGGGGATTGCAATGAAAACACCGTATTTGTATATGAGAGTTCTAATGTATTTCACATAAAAACATAAGATTGTCCACTTATGGGTCTCAGTATATTAAAACCCATATATGGCAAGAATATGGTTATCTGATGGTGGCTGAGCTATGGCTATTGAAGAGTTGTTAGGAGTCCTTGTATTGCAGTGTATCTTTAGAAAAAAGTATTAGGGTTTTACTGCTGTTAACAGACATCATGACCAAGGCAACCATTTTTTTTAAAGATTAATTTATGTATGTGGGTACACAGTCTGTCGCTTTCTTCAGACATACAAGAAAGGGGCATCAGATCTCATTACAGATGGTTGTGAGCTACTATGTGGTTGCTGGGAATTGAACTCAGAACCTCTGGAAGAGAAGACAGTGCTCTTAATCATTGAGCCATCTCTCCAGCCCCAAGCCAACTCTTAAATAGGGCTGGTGTATGGGTTCAGAGGTTTAGTCCATTAACATCAAGGGAGAAACATGGCAGCATCTGGACAGGCATGGTGCAGGAGGAGCTGAGAGTTCTAGATCTTCATCTAAAAGCTGCTAGCAGAATACTGACTTCCAGGCAGCTAGTTTGGGAATCTTAAAGCCCACACCCACAGTGACATAATTACTCAAAGAAGGTCATACCTACTCCAACAGGATAATATCTTGGTCTAATAATGCCACTCTCTGGGTCAAGCATTTATGCATATATCTTCTACATATGGAACAGTTCACAAAAGAAAGAGAATCAGATAAATGTGTAACCTTCAGATATACAAACCTTTTTAAAAATATTTATTTGGTAAATTGTTAACTAGAAAGTTTAAAACACTCTATTGAATGAAACACTGTTGGGTTTATGTATTTTTTTTATCAGAAACTCAAAGATATTGTAACTTTATCCTATAATATTTATTCCTTATAAGAACATTGCTGTCTATCTTTAAGATGCTTCCTTAATGTTTTTGAGAACAAGAGGACATTTTGTGAATCAAGAGTGAATTGTTATATATATGGAAGCCATGACGGTAAAAATAAAGGAGAACGATTATTATGAGCAATTAGGCTCCAACAATTACATGTGATAAAGGTTTCTGAGAATACTTTCTACCTATATTGTTAGTTAACATAGAAATACCAGATATTTAGAGATTGTTCCCTTGTTGTGATTCAGCTATATTAAAGGAGAACTGAGCCTTTTCATCTCTATGTTTCACCTGTGGATATATGTGATTAGCCCAAGCCTCTGTAGCCTTGACACTACCATAATTATAAACTCGTAATCCTTTCTACTGGTAATATGTTTTGCCAGAATAGTCTATCACAGTTTGCTAGATAGTTTTGTGTCAACTTGATACAACCTAGATCCTTTTCAAAAAAGGGAACCGGAATTAATAAAAACATTTCCATCACATGGGCCTCTAGTTAGGCCTGTGATGCTGTTTGATAATTAATGTGGGAGTGCCTAGGACACTCTGGGCAGGGTTCGGTGCTATAAGAAGCAAGGCTGAGCAAGCAATGATAATCAAACCTGTAAACAGCACTACTTCATGGTCTCTGCATAAGTTCCTGCCTCCAAGCGCTTGCCCTGCTTCCTTAGATAATGAAATTGTATACTCTAAGGTGAAATACGACATTTTCTCCATAAGCAGCTTTGATCATGATGTTTTACAAAACATTAAAAACCATAAAAGTAAGATACAGGAAAACAAGTGGAAACGATATGTAACTTTTATCCTTTGTCTTGATTGTTTCTTAAAATGAAAAAATATGTAATATTTCAAAAGGAGAATGTTTTTAAGCTAATAAGAATTTTCCTAGTAATAATTTTATTATCAAAGAAAAATAAAGGAGTAGCATATTTATGGCTAAGAGCAGGAACAAATAAAAGGAAAAGAATAAAAAAATAGAAAAGTACCCAAGAAACCAGAAACTGGATCATAAAAAGATCAATGTTATTAAATTTCTATTTAGTCTAACAAATAAAAATGGTCAACTTCAAAATGTTTAATATCATGAATAACAAAAAGACAATAAGCAATGGTATAGTCAAAAATATTTACTATGTCATAGTCCAATTTCCTGGAAGATATCAATGACTCACAGCTCATTTATGAAGAAGAACATAATCACCAGTAGTTCTATATCTCTTAATAAAAGTGAAATTAATTCTCAGAAGAGTTTGCAAAAAAAGTTGCATATCTAAATAAAATGGTTAATTATAAACTAAAAAAGTAAACAAAAGTAAAATATCAGAACTTCTATACAGTCTCATGAAGTCGTAGAAGAGATAATACATTTGAAGCATTGAAGATAATACATTTTATTCAAGCTTGTTGTGATGGCAGCAAATAGGTAAACAAAGCATCAGCAAAAATTATAGAGTATTATCCCTCACGAACATCAGTGGGAATATCTTTAAAGGGTATTAACATTTCAAATCTAGCAACTTATAAGAAGGAAAGTATATCTTGATCATATGGAGTTTATTTGAGGAAAGTAAAGCTTATTCGGAACTACAAAATCAACCAAATCCATGTAATCATAGCCATACATTACATGAATATAATAATAGAGGCATAAAAATAATAATAAAAATAATTGACAAGTTTAATATTTAAATTGTCAGCATGGAAGGAATAAAACTTCAATGTACCGAGAGACCACTAAAACTTTTATTTAATATCATATAATATCACTAAAATTTTAGATTTAGCTGTAAAATACTAAATACTTTTTCCTCTAACATCAACAAGGAAGACATGTTTAGGTTAGCCACTTTCTAACCTTAATCAGTGAAGGGAAGCAAGAAAAAAATTTGACTCATGCAGATGGGAAAAGACAAAAGGAAAATTCTGATTTATATATGTAATATGCTATTTAAAGGTAAAAATTATCTTTAAAAAAGTAAAATGCTGACATAACATTGTAATCAATGACTTCTTAAAATCCAATATTATTAAAAATAAACTGACACTGATCATTCACCTTAGTGGTTGAGAACTAGACTAGAATGAATAAAGCCCATATCCCATCCACAGGGCTGAAAAAAGCAACATAAAAATACAGAAGGCAATTGAAACCCAGTGGTTCAGTCTTGTCAATCATTGTGAATACAACTAATTCAATGACAGCAACAAAATAAAAACAAATTGTCTTTTCAAGAAAAACACTTAAACAAAACATTTATCTACCCTGAGTCAAAATCTTGGTGTCATGGACAATACTGGAAGAAAACAAAACAAAACAAGCAAACAAAATAAAACCATGACCTTAAGCAACACATCAATACTCATCCAAATACCTATGTAAAGTAAGAAAAAAAATCACAATAGATATGTTTGAAATGAATGATAACACAATATATAAGATTATGGAAAGCCTTTAAAGTACATTTTAGATGGAAATGTTTTACTTTACCCTAAGAGCATGTAATAAGTAAGAGGAAATGTTGACAAAGCATTATAGTAATCAATCCATTTAAATCTCAAGTATCTAAAACTAAGAATCAATAAGAGGCAAAATTAGGAGGTTGACATGCCCTCCTGAGTCCAGCATGACACTCCTAGTTCTGACACTTTTAAGTACATATTCTTTGCACATAGAACCACCATGTACTCAATTTAAACTTTTCATTGTTACTTTTAGATACATCTATTCTAGTCCCTTACCTCCTGTCACATATGATAATTGACTAAAATCCATAAAGGGAAAAATTTTGGACATTGATCACAGCAAAAAATTAAAAAAAAACAAAACAGTAATTTCATGAAACAATGGACCAAAAATAGAAATTATGGAATATGAAATATTCTATAAATTTCATAAAGCTGACAAAGATTCAAAATCTCCAATAAGTAAAGAACTTGCGTACAATAATGGCAAAAAACCCCCAGACAACCACAATTCAAAATGAATGAAGTAGTATAGATAGTAATGTAGCATGTATTTCAAAATTGTATAATAGGTTGATTTCAAGTGTTCACACCACGAAAACTTATGTGCCGTAATTGATATACTAGTGTGATGTAATAATCTTATACTAGTGAGTAAACATACTTCATTGTATCTCATAAATATATAATTATTGTCAATTAAAACCTTCAAAATAAATTTTCTTCATAAAAATCTTCCTGAACATAATATGGTTTATAAAAATGTGATCAAAGAATTTGAGTAACTATTACTCCAAAGACATAAAAATGGTCACTAGCTATATGTAACGTACTGAACATCAATTAACAAGTAGAGAAACGCAAGCAAAATAATGGTAATGAGGTAACACCTGTGCTACTTAGGGTAACAATTACAAAATCTTCAATAGATTACAGGTGTTGACAAGGGTAACTTGCATATTATTGTGATAATGTAAATTGATTCAGTCATTTAAAAAGCAGTATGGAAGTTACAAAAGAAATGAAAAACTAGAACTATATTAGGGCACAGAAATCTCAATTTTGCATATATTTGAAGTAACAAAATCAATTACAAATAATTATTTCTATATTCATTACCACATGCATCAAAGTAGTAAGAAAGGAAAATATGCAAAGTGTCTATTAATCAGTGGATGAATGGGAATTGAAAATATGCTATAAGGAAGAATATAGTTTTTATATAAATATATATATTTATATGTACAAATAAATGCATATATATAATGCAGTGTTCTGAAGTTTTGTGTATTTAAAATTTGCTAAAATGACAGATTTTATGTTTTCTCTTTTTTTGTATAAATATATCTTTATTGCCATTCCTTTCATCATTTTATAGGTGTCAGAATATTTTTGGACATTATTATATATCTTACACTGACACTTTTTAAGATTTATTTCTACTTATTTGTGCTGTGCTATGTGTGTGTGTGTGTGTGTTTCTGTGTCTTTGTGTGTACATGTGTTCACATCCCACATGTGAGCAAGTGTAAGCCGATCCTCCACCTCAAAAAGCAGTTAAATTGTTTCCCTGATACAGGAAATTGGAAGATGCACAATATTTGACATAGGTTCGAGGTGGCTTACTCAAGTCCTCTAGAAAGCTCACTGCTTAGCCAAATCTCCTGCACTCAAGCTATGTTAACCCGGAAAGCTGACAATTAATTTGATAATAAGTGTATAATGTATAATAATGGTGCATCAAAATGAATAAAGAAGAAAGGAAATAATACATCTAAAAGTAGTATTTAGCGCAAAGAATAAGAGTAACACTTTTTGATGGCTGAGTAATATTCCATTGTGTAGATGTACCACATTTTCTGTATCCATTCCTCTGTTGAAGGGCATCTGGGTTCTTTCCAGCTTCTGGCTATTACTCAGCCATCAAAAACAATGACTTTGTGAAATTCGTAGGCAAATGGTTGGAACTGGAAACTATCATCCTGAGTGAGCTAACTCAATCACAGAAAGACATACATGGTATGTACTCATTGATAAGTGGCTATTAGCCCAAATGCTTGAATTACCCTAGATGCCTAGAACAAATGAAACTCAAGACGGATGATCAAAAATGTGAATGCAGATCGGCTCCTGGAGACACAGCCAGAATACACAGCAAATACAGAGGCGTATGCCAGCAGGAAACCACTGAACTGAGAACAGGACCCTGTTGAAGGAATCAGAGAAAAGAACTGGAAGAGCTTGAAGGGCTCAAGACCCCATATGTACAGCAATGCCAACCAACCAGAGCTTCCAGGGACTAAGCCACTACCCAAAGACTATACATGGACTGACCCTGGACTCTGACCTCGTAGGTTGCAATGAATATCCTAGTAAGAGCACCAGTGGAAGGGGAAGCCCTGGGTCCTGCTAAGACTGAACCCCTAGTGAACTAGACTGTTGGGGAGAGGGCAGCAATGGGGGGAGGGTTGGGAGGGAACACCCATAAGGAAGGGGAGGGGGAGGGGATGTTTGCCCGGGAAACCGGAAGGAATAACACTTTCGAAATGTATATAAGAAATACTCAAGTTAATATGTAAAAAAAAAAAAGTAACACTTTTATTGAGACGAAATAGCTGTTGTAATCAACTAAAAAAGAAAAGATAATTTTTGGGGGTTGGGGATTTAGCTCAGTGGTAGGCGCTTGCCTAGGAGGCGCAAGGCCCCTGGGTTGATCCCCAGCTCCAAAAAAAAAAAAAAAAAAAAAAAACAAAAAAAAAAAAAAAAAAAGATAATTTTGGCTCCTTGTTTCCAGAAGGGTCCTGCATGATCATCTGGTTCCAGTGTTCCTGGGCCAGTGCTAACATATTACATCATGACATAGGAATATTGATACATACTGGTTAGTTTCCGGCAGCCAAGACTATGGTAGAGCAGGGAAGAGTATAGAACATAAGCTATCCTTCAAAGATATTGTTGGAACAACCTATTTATGGCTACCTGGCCCCATCTTTTTACAGTTCTACTCTCTTCCATCATTTACTCATAATTCAAATATGTCAGCATGTTAGACCATTGATGAGTCCAGCACCCTTATAATATATGTACTTTCCCTCCAACTCCCACTTCTGTGCACTGTTTGAATTAGACCAAACCTTAAATGGCTGAAACTTTTGGGGGAAGGTTTTTTTTTATCTGAGGCATAACAAATACAGTGGAAGTGATTAGCATGGCCAAAATTTCATCTCTGAATCTATAGTTTCACTAGTTCATGGGAAATTAAATAATTAAAGCAAAGCAATCAAGATGAATTCAAATAAAAATAAAGTTTTAAAGACATATTTGAAACAAGTTCTACTTAATGAAATTGAGTGCCTAGAGAGATATCATAGCATTTAAGGTTGCATACTTCTCTAAAACATAAACAGCAGAAGACTACCAGTTCTGGATTCAGTCAGAGAAGATGCACTAACCCTTAAGAGACTGGAGCCCCCAGGGAGTGGGGAGGTCTCCTGGGGTAAGGGGTGTGTCTGGGTGGAGACAGGGCTGGGCAGAGTTATGGAATGTGGAACAATCAGAGGGTGGACTGGGAGGGGAATAAAATCTGGAGTGTAAAAAGATATTAAATAAAATTAAAAATTAATTAATTAATAACAAGTGGAATCCACACAAATGAACCAAAACAAGTTACAATGAGACTAAGCATATCCTTGCATACTTTTTTTTCAACCTTTGGTTGGTGCTTTAGTACCTGGGGTCTCTGAGGGGTCTGGTTGGTTGATATTGTAGTTCTTCCTATAGGGTTGCAAATCCCTTCGGCTCCTTCAGTCCTTTAACTCCTCCATTGGGGACCCCATTCTCAGGCAAATGGTTGGCTGCATTTGTTAGGCTCTGGCAGAGCCTCTCAGAAGACAGCTATATCAGGCTCCTGTCAGCATGCACTTCTTGGCATCAGCAATAGTGACTGAGTTTGGTGGCTGTTTATGGGCTGGATACCCAGGAAGGGCAGTTTCTGGATGGCCTTTCCTTCAATCTCTACCCCACCCTTTGTCTCTGTATTTCCTCCTGTGAGTAATTTGTTCCCCCTTCTAAAAAGGACTGAAACATCCACAATTTTGTCTTTCTTCTTCTTGAGCTTCACATGGCCTTTAGATAGTATTTTGGGTATCCTGAGCTTTTGAGCTAATATCCACTTATCAGTGAGTACATATCATGTGTGTGTTTTTGGGATTGGGTTCCCTCACTCAGGATACTATTTTCTGGTTCCATCCATTTGCCTAAGAATGTCATGAAGTCATTGTTTTTAATAGCTGAGCAGTACTCCATTGTGTAAATGTACCACATTTTCTATATCCATTTCTCTATTGAAGGACATGTGTTTTTTTTTTTTTTCGAGTAAGAGAAACTTGTCATAAAAGCAGACAAAAGAATCAGAGACAGTTCCTGCTCTCAGTGTTAGGAGTACCATAGAAGAGCAAGCTACACAACTGTGCCACATATCTGATTAGTTCCATGTAAGATCCATGGTTATCAATTCAGTCTCTGTGGTCTCTGAGTCCAGGTTAGTTGATTCTCTGTGTTTTCTTTTTTTTTTTTTTTTTTTTTTTTTTTTTTTTTCTTTTTTTTTCAGAGCTGGGACGAACCCAGGGCCTTGCGCTTCCCAGGCAAGCGCTCTACCACTGAGCCAAATCCCCAACCCCTCTCTGTGTTTTCTTGTAGTGTTCTTGACCCTGCTGTCTCCTAAAATTCTTGCTCCCCCTCTTTTGCAGGAGTCTTTGAACTCTGACTAATATTTGTCTTTGCATCTGCTCCCATTAGTTGCTGGATTACATTGCTGACCACCATGCTAGGCTCCAATCTATGTATATAGCATTTCTTTGACATTTTTGTTTGTTCTGTTTGTTTATTTATTTTGCCAGTTATTTTTGATTTAGCTCTAGGTCTCTGAACCACTAGCCTCTGCTCCCTGGTTATCTAGGGAAGCTTAACAGCTATGTATACCCTCTTGTGTGGCGGACTCGGGATTGGGGAGTGGGGGTGAGAACAAGAGAGATCAAGTCGGGTTGCAGGGAGAAGGGTGGAGTGAGAGAGTAATGGGAGAGATGACTAGAATTGGGGGTAAATTTGTGAGGTGATGTGGAAACCTAGTAGAGTGGAAACTCTCTGGAATCTCTGAGCATAACCCTAGAAAGGAATCCTAAGTATGCAGTATACAGAGTCTGAGGCAGCCATCTCCTGTAACAGGCAAGGCTTTCAAAGATGAGACTTGTACATCAAGCCAACCACAAACTTCTGACCTACAGTTTGTAGATTCTCAAGATGTGCTGGGGAAATGGTGGCACATAACTATGGGAATATCTAACCAATGACTAGTACAACTTGAAGTCCACACTGTGAGAGGAAATACTAGGTAATGTTAAAGACTTCAAGCTTCTTCTTATTAAAAAATTGAGATACATTGCTCAAAAAGCAATGCTTCAAAGAGATAATTCCAAGGACTCCCAGCTTTTTATGAGTATTAATGTTCATAATATGAACATGTATTCCTCAGATTTTTCTGTTATTAAGTTAGTGATATATTACAAATTATAAGTCACCCTCCAAGTTTCTCACAAGAAGTCAAAAATTATTTCAAAATCTGATGCAAATAAGTATTTTAACTTTTATCAAGCTCTTAAGAGGAGAATCCCTATGTATTAAATATTCTATAGTTTGAAGAGGCCATCTAACTCAACTAGTCTTGGAACAGTTTCTATAGACTTGCATTTAAACTACTTTAGGAACTTGGCTCTTATAAATTCCTTTTCTAATGGATTGTGGTTAGATGAGAGGGATCTGTACTTCACAAACTACTCCAGAATAATTGATACCTAGCCAACTTTGAAATTAATAAATTGATTGAATTCTGTTATGTCATAGACAAAATTTAGCAAGTGAAACCAGTGATGTAATTTGTGCTGAGTACTTGTTTTGTTTGCTTTTGTCAATAGAGACAGCCATGCTGGTTTGGTTATTCCCTGTGTATTTATACTTCTGTGTCATAATGTCTAAGCACAGTAGTTATAACAAAGACCCAGTGGTTTAGAAGGCATATGATATAAATCTATGACCTTGTTTTCTTTAATTGGTGTGTGTTTGTGTCTGTGTGTGTGTGTGTGTGTGTGTGTGTGTGTGTTCTAATACAATCTGCTTATTCTGTAGAATGTCCTGTGTATGCATGTTTTCAGGGCTTACACTTTGATATTGGATAACTCATTTGGGTTTTATTTCCTGAGGAAAAGTATTTCTTCAGCTCTCAGCATTTTTAGTAGCCTGTAGTCATTTGTACAGTGTTGATACCTACTGGCCTTCCTGCTTCCACAATAGCATGTCCAATATTCTCTTTTTCAGCATAGTCTGGAATAGTTTAGGCAACAACCTGACAATGAATTTGTAAAGAAAGGATGGTACATGAAAGGCTTTTCAGGGAGGAAAGGGAAGGGGTAAATGTAATTATGCTTTTTTCTAAATAAAGTAATAAAAGTAATAAAAATAAACTGTCTGGACTGGATTAGAAAGATTGTGTTGAGTCACCCTGTAAAGAAAACAGTAAACTTGGAGTTCAAAAGGATCTTTACTTGGGAAGATCCTTATTATTCAGGCTTCTATAATGAAATACCTTAGGTAGCTTAGTTTATAACCAATAGAAATGCTCTTCTCACACAGATCCAACAGAAATGCCCCAGAAGGTTCTTTATCATCACTTCTGTTCTTTTAGAAACACTAATTGAACATAGGAGGACAGAACCCTTATCACTTGCTTATATTGTAAAATTCCCATGGAAGTTACATTTTAACATAAAATTTTGCAAAGACACAAACATAGAATAGCAGGTAGTTAGCAACAAAATTCAGAGTAGAGAACAGGGCTACTGTAGTCTGCCAAATTTCATGATATCTTTAGCACCAAAGTCCATTTATAGATACAAATATACAAGCTTTGTGTTGAAAACACTGACACTTTCTACTTGAATTACATTTTGATGTTAATCAGTTACATTTGAAATCAAAATTTCTCAGAATAAGCATGATAATGTGAGGCAAGTTAAGTAAAATAATTTTTGTAGACAATTATTTCAGTTAGCCTATGATTCATTTTTATTAGCTGATTCAATGGAGAATGTTCTAACAAAGCTACTGTTGCCACTTATTTTTGCTTACCCTATAGCAAGTACTGAGAACATTATTGACATGAGAGATTTTTAAATGTGCTTTCCAATTCTGTATCTACCTACACAGAATCTTGAAGAACAGCTCTGCATTCATCTACTGTATAATTTGAGCTCTATCTAAAGCTGTAGTTTGAAGAAAAGATTATAAAAATAAAAAATAAGTACTTCCAAACAAATACATCATCTCATTTTATTGTTCATGATTGTCCTATTAAAAACTTTGCCTATTTTATGCATGAATAGATTAATTCTGAGCATGAATATCACATGATGGAATTTGAACTCTGGTCTGTGGATTCTAACACATACATTTGTACTACCACACTTTCCAATTTGAAGGAACATAATTCAGATAATTTTATAACATTGCTTTAATTGAAAAAGATAGAAGGAAGATGATCATATTCTCTATTATTAAAGCAAACAAAGAAAAATATTTTGCTTTGAAACCTTATCGTATTTTACAAACCTCTCTTTGCAGGAGACACTGATGCATGGATTATTACTGCTTATTTGTGTTGGTTACCATCCACTTGTTTCTCCATGTGATACAATGGTCCCAGTTACTAAAGAACTCAAGGAAATTTCTATGAGATTATACAGAATTCTGAAGACTAGGTGTGCAAAGATTAATTCAGCCTAATCACAATACTGGTTAAAGTTTATAATATACGTTTCAAAGTTTTGCCAGATAACTATCAGTTGACTTGTGACGTAAATGGAACTGTGCTTATCACAGACACCTACATTTAAATGGTTTTCTTTTTGTCTCATACTTAGCTTTCTGTGCTTTCCACAACCCTTGCCTATATCACCTCACTTAATCCAGTAGTGTGTCTTGACCTATGTTTATTTACGGTACGTGGATGTTTAATAATCTTAGTTACAAGGGTAATAGACTAGATATTGACTCGGAAAACATGGCCTTACTATTTGAAAAACAGCAGCACATAGAGGACTTGGGCATTATTGATTAAAGTGTGAGTTTGTCAAATGGAATGGTGATTAAATTTAAAGGATGAGAGACATGGAAAATATTAGGTTTGTTGCTTTGTTGCTTCAGCACTCTGAACATCAAATTTCAAAAATGTGAAAGTGAGGCTAATAGTTTTATATATATATATATATATATATATATTCACAGTTTGTGATTATTAATCTTGGTTGTCAACTTAGTAAGATCTAGAAACAACTAAGAGATATACCTCTGAGTGGGTTGGCAAGGGCATTTTGATTTTCCATGAAGGATTAACTCCTTGCTGCTGAGTGCAAGTTTGTATTTGCTGTTTGCCACTGTGTCAGCTTAGCTAATATTAGGACCCAACATTTTTATCCTTCCAATGTGTAACGAGCAGTAGTTGCCAGGAATCATTGAGGCCTTCTATGCCAGGTAGGAAGGGAACTATTTTCACCACCAAAAGGACATTAGCAGGTGGGACTGCTCAGGCTACCCAGTCTCCTGGACTGTGTGTTCTTTTGTGATTGGGTTACTTCACTCAGGATGATATTTTCTAGTTCCATCCATTTGCCTATGAATTTCATGAAGTCATTGTTTTTAATAGCTGAGTAGTACTCCATTGTGTAAATGTACCACATTTTTGTACTCATTACTCTGTTGAAGGGAATCTGGTTTTTTTCCAGCTTCTGGCTATTATAAATAAGACTGCTATGAACATAGTGGAGCATGTATCCTTATTACATATTGGAGCTTCTTTTGTGTATGTGTCCAGGAGCGATATAAGTGGTGTATCTGGGACCTCAGGTAGTACTATGTCCAATTTTCTGAGCAACCTTCAGACTGATTTCCAGAGTGGTTATACCAGCTTGCAATCCCACCAACAATGGAGGAGTGTTCCTCTTTCCTCACATCCTCGCTAGCATCTGTTGTCACCTGAGGTTTTGATCTTAGCCATTCTGACTGGTGTGAGGTAGAATCTCACGGTTGTTTAGATTTGCATTTCCCTGATGACTAAGGATGTTGAACATTTCTTTAGGTACTTCTCAGTAATTCCATATTCCTCAGCTGAGAATTCTTGTTTAGCTCTATATCCCATTTTTTAATAGTGTTATTTGATTCTCTGGAGTCTAACTTCTTGAGTACTTTGTATATATTGGATATTAACGCTCTGTTGGATGTAGGACTGGTAAAGAGCTTTTCCCAATCTGTTGGTTGCCATTTTGTTCTAAGGATGGTGTCCTTTGTGTTCCAGGAGCTTTGCAATTTTATGAGGTCCCATTGTCGATTCTTGATCTTAGAGCATAAGCCATTGATGTTCTGTTCAGGAAATTTTCCCCAGTGCCCATATGTTCGAGTCTCTTCCCATACTTTTTCTTCTATTAGTTTGAGTGTATCTGGTTTTATGTGTGGGTCCTTGATCCACTTGGACTTGAGCTTTGAACTTTGCATTCTTCTACATGTTGAATACCAGTTGAATCAGCACCATTTGTTAAAAATGCAATCTTTTTTCCACTGGATGGTTTTAATACCTTTGTCAAATATCAATTAACCATAAGTGTGTGGGTTCATTTCTGGGTCTTCAATTCTATTCCATTGATTTACCTGCCTGTCTCTGTACCAACACTATATGTATTATCACTTTTGCTCTGTAATACTGCTTGAGCTCAGGGATTGTGATTCCCCCAGAATTTCTTTTATTGTTGAGGATAGTTTTAGCTATCCTGGGTTTTTTGTTATTCCAGATGAATTTGCAAATTGCTCTTTCTGACTCTAGGAAGAATTGTGTTGGAATTTGAATGGGGATTGCATTGAATCTGTAGATTTTTTTTTCTTTTTTTGGTAAGATGGCCATTTTTCTATATTAATCCTGCCAATCCATGGGTATGGGTGGTCTTTCCATCTTCTGAGGAATTCAATTTCTTTCTTAGGAGACTTGAAGTTCTTGGTTAGAGTCAGACTGACGCATTTTATATTATTTGTGACTATTGTGAAGGGTGTCATTTCCCTAATTTCTCATTTCTCAGCCTGTTTACCAATTGAGTAGAGGAAGTTTACTGATTTGTTTCTGTTAAACTTCAGCCACTTTGCTGAAGTTTATCAGGCTCGGGTGTTCTCTGGTAGAACTTTTGGGCTCACTTATGTATCCTATCATATTGTCCAGACGTTTCAAGGCAGGTTCCTTTTGGGCCAGGAATTTGAGCAGTAGTGGTGGTCTCCCCTGTGCTGTCAGAATTGTTTGCACTTTGAGAGTCACCCTCTCTCCCCAGGGGATCTGTGTACAGAAAGCTGTGTGACCAGATCACCTCTGGGTGCAGGTGGAACCTGGAAGGTCCTGTCCCATATTGTTCCTTGTTTCCTGTGTACTGAAGGATCCAGTTGGGACTCTGGGAGCAGAAATGGTGGTCTTACCTCTCAGTTGTTTCAGCGTTCCTGGACACTGACTTTCAGCTCTGGGCATGGGTGAAGACCAGAAGAATACTGTCCCTGATTGCTCCTAGGTTCCTGTGTCCAGAGGGCTCTAGGCTCATTTCTTGGGCCAGGAATGTGAGCAGAGGTGGAGATCTCCCCTGAGCTCTCAGGATTATCCTCACTTCTAAAAGTCCAGCTCTCTCCCTCTTGTGTTCTTTATCTATTACTCTTATCCTATGCATTTTTCTTCACTCAACCCCTTTGGTGTTACTACTGGTAGTAAGGTAATAAGCAAATGTTTGGCATATTGAAAGTAGTATGTTTAGTTATTAAGTAGGAATATTACAGGGTTTGATGATACATAGAAACAACCAAGTGTCTTACTAATGTAAAGTTTCTTTCATTCTTTTTTTTTTTTACTTTCTTTTTAATATTATTTTGGATTGTCTTCTTTGATAAGACTTCTTGCTTGGCAGGCCTGAATATTATATGTTGAAATATTTTCCATGGTTCTTGATGCATCTAACAAACTGAATTTATAAAATTTTACTTTGCTGTAAAAACACTTTACATTTGTCAGTGATAGTTTAAAAGAAAAATTTCCTGTTTTGAATATGATTCAGGAGGACATTCTCCTGTAATCACACATTCCCAAAAATGTATGAAAGAAAGAAAAAAAAGCCCTGGATGCATGGAAGCAGCTGTTTTATTGTA
The DNA here is from genome assembly GCF_011064425.1 of Rattus rattus. NCBI lineage: Eukaryota > Metazoa > Chordata > Mammalia > Rodentia > Muridae > Rattus > Rattus rattus. The sequence continues at coordinate 105,583,807 of NC_046172.1, forward strand.
CAAAATCTAAAATAAAAGCTTCATAAAAAAGTCACTTGGCATGTTATAACCCTAGTATTAGGATACATACTGTTTGAGTTCCTCTTTTGCATCCTTTATGTACTTGAAATACTAAATTTGCATGTGAATGGACAAAGACAAAATTATATTTCAAAGATCATGAAAAGAAATTACTGATTGACTCTTTAATTGGGCAAACACCATCTGAGCCACTTCGTACATTTATTTCCAGCTTTCATATTAACTCAAACCTTTGCTTTTCTAAAAATAGTAAAATTCTGAGTTAGTGTAAATACTGCATCATGACACACAAAGCATGAGGATGACTTTACACCTGGCTCTCTTGTGTCCCTCTTTATAGGTTAGTCTGTGTAAGAATAGCCATTAAATAAGACAAGTTTTACTTTAGTATCCCCCCAGTTCATTCTGCAATATGCCAAGAGCCCCACCCCCTAGGACGATGGGCATTCATATGTTAATTTCTATCCACTGATTCTGTTCTAATTCAATGACCCATCTTACTCTTACTTCCTACTTGCACAGATAACATACTTCTTTTGTGTCCTCTTCCCTTAGAACACAATCTGAAATATTTATATTTGCCAGAAAGTCTATAGACTTTCTTCTTATAAGAAGAATGAAAAAGGTAACATCGGGTTTGTAAACAATTGGAAAGCACATGCCTCATTTATAAGGCACAAAATGTAATTGTCTCATAGGAATTAATACTCTATATTAGTATCTAATTTTCCACAAAAATCCACACATGAATTTTCTAAAATAGAAAGTTCTTATGTAGGCTTAGATTTTTCAAAACCTACTTTAATTAGGGTTCTTTAATGGTTCAACCTCCCTCCTAGCACACCTACCAGAGGTATAGGGGAAAAGGTTAATAGGAATCAAGTGTTGTGGACCTGTTTGGAAATAGTTCTTTGGGGGCGATCCCAATGTTTGTTTTCAGAATATTAGCAGTGCAATTCAAAACACAAAGCATGAATCAGTAGTGGTGGTTTGATCCAGAAGAAAACACAAGGCTTTGCAGAATATTCACACTTCTGCAGAAGCCGAAAGCAGTTCAAATCCCAGGAGAAGTTCTTTGGTGAGTTACTCTCTACAAAGTCACAAGTGAAGATCAGTGACATGGTACAAGGCAAACCAATGTAAGAGCATAGTCAGCAAAGACTAGCGATGAAATGCAAGGCAAACTAATGCAAGTGCCTTGTCATTGTGTCTGTAGGGTCATAATTGCATTTTTTCTAAACATCACCCATCCCCTCATGTGTCTGATTCAGCAAAACATCACATGACATAACAGAGTCTCCCAAGAAACCAGAATTTTCAATTTTCCACTATATGCATACGTATATGTATTTATAATATATATATATATATTATATATATATATTACACTGCATGAGTTAGATAAAGCCAATATCTAGGGCACATATAACTTGAAATGCAGCAACCAGTTTGCAGCATCTGCTTAAGGGGGCTTACATTCGCTTTGGGTTAAAATGATTTAATGATAAAAAGAAATCTCTATTACTGGATTGCAATGTATGTCTTCATTACTCCATTGTTTCTCTGTTCACTATGTATTCATGAAATATTTACTCTATAATGTAGTTGGCTTTGGTCCTGTTCTAGGCACTGGAAATTCTAGCTACTAAAACATTCCCTTTCCTAAGGGATCCAAAAGTTTAGTTGTGTCAAAAATTTAAGTATCAAGGTGTCGAATAATGAGCACCCTGAGAGGAAGAAGCATTCCATGGAGTGACAGCACAGGAAAAGTCAGTGCAGTCTCTTAAGTGACTAAAAAGACTGTATCTCCCCCGCAGCAGATCCCTGAGAATAGGTGGTAATGACAAATGCAAAACTTGATATGGAGCTGGGGAAGAGATTTGTGGACAGACCATGACTTTCAATTCCTCCTAAATAGAATGGCTCTGTCAATTGGCAACTGAAAAGGATGATGCTTTCATTTTACCCTTTGACATCTATCGAGTGCCATTTCTAAAGCAAAATGCTCAGAAGAGTCAATAGACTGTTCCCTTTTTATATCGCTTTGACTAGATGTCAGCAATTCCAATCATATCAGATCATTTATTACTTAGAGAAAATCCCTTGACAAGCTCAGAGATTAATTTGTTGTTGGTAGGCTACTCAGGAGATATTTCTCCTACTTCCGATAATAGAGAGTGGTGTTCACAGTTCAGGCCACATTGGGTATTATGGCTTTGTATGAAATATAAGTATCTCAGAGGAAAGAATCAAAGTAAAATCTTGAACTGCTTTCAAATGAAAGCCAAATCTCCATGATCCTCAGCTTTATTGCAAGGGCAGTTCGTGCAAAGACCAGATAAGAGTGACCAGTAAACAAGTAACTTTTAGATAGAGGACAAAACTGTAAAAAGTAAGTACTCCAGTGACAGATGGGCCAGAGCTAATATTATATTTTATGGGATGAAAGTTAATACCTGCCCTATAGAGAGGAGAAGGGAAGCTTTTCCTAAAATTGGCCATTTGCTGCTGAGTTTGTAGAATGTTCAAGAAGATTAGCATCAGATGCTGAGTCATTTCCAAAGACAAACTCTTAAACTTTCTGAAGGCAGTATTGATTGGAGGTTAGAAACCAGTAGGAGCTAGAAAAAAATGTCATTTTACATGAATGAAAATGTTTGCTCCAGCAAATTCCTTAGCTGAGTGGGCTTTGTGAATTTAATTTCTAAGGTTTAGAGTGCCTCAAAAGGAAATTATCCATTTTTTGTTGTTGTTTATTTGCTTCATGTGGTTGGGGAGATAAAACCGTGAGTTTCACACTGTCTAAGAAGAGCTATACCAGTACTGATTCTCATTCCCAACCCAAGGAAATATGTTTAAAACACTAATATGTATTTCTTTTTCTACACTTAACAATTTTAAAACTATAGGAGAATCTACTGTTCTTTCATTTGGACTGAAGAGATGCAATAACTAGTTCATAATCTAGAAGCTTCCATATTGCCAGCATAGGATCCAGAACATAATACTTGAATTTGTATGCTATTCTTACTGTTTGTTAACTGATTGGCCATAGACTATTTTACAAGCTCCCTTGCACCCCAGTTTATTCATTCATAGGATTGGGATATTGAATCTTATACCTCGCTGAACACAGAAAATTGTTAACCACATTTCTTCCTTCACAAGTTAACTTATTCAGAGTAACCTAGTGCCTGAGGCCTAGAGAAGTCAGAGAGAGATAGTTTTAAGGGAAAAGGTCCAACTAAAGCTAAAATTAGGCAACATAAATGATTATCCATTGTGTACTTCTTACTGATAGTCCTCATTTTCTGACCTTTACTATTTCCTGGAAGGCTCAAAGCTGTAGACACTTTTTGTGTGTAAGATTATAAGTCTAATTTCCAATATAAGTTCCAGTTGGCTCAGTTTCCAAACAAAAGCATAATTCTGTTTATTTGTTTGTTTGATGTTTGCTATTGACGTCATTGTCGTTTAACCAGAAATACCTTGTCTCTAATAATTCTTGTGCACCTGTACCTGAAGATTTTCCTGCAGGGGAGAAGATATTTTGCCCTCAGGGTAGAAACTACAGAACTGAAAAAGCTAATGTAGGAAAAGCTCCTACTGAGTACAAAAGGAACTTCACCTAAAAAATTAAATAAATAAAAACCTGTCACACTTGGCCTATTGTGTACATAAAATTATTTGAGGGAGTTTTACAGATAGACTGAGCATCATTTTCCTTCAGCTACTGTCCCTACTGGATGCCCTAAACGAACACACACACAACACTCTAAGGAAAACAAAACAAAACAAAACAAAAAAACCCAAACTCACCCATTTCAAATGGTCAGGCTCCTGTGAATGCTACAGTGAAAAGTGTACATAAAATACATTTGAATTGTTTCTCTCAAGTATTTTTCACAGGGAGAAAAATGTGATTAATACAGGTTAAAAATGGTAACTAATAAATAGCATAGTATGAGAAAATTAAAAACATGCATTGCATATTCGTTTCAGCTTTTTTTTTTTTTTTTTTTTTTCCGGAGCTGGGGACCGAACCCAGGCCTTCCCCTTCTTAGGCAAGCGCTCTACCACTGAGCTAAATCCCCAACCCCAGCTTTTGTTTTTAAAGCTATTGTTGAGATGTTTTAATGTATATAAATTTCAAATATACAATTCAGTTGTTTTGGCAAATTCATGGAATTTAAAGTTAAAAATGCAGTCTATTTTTTTTGTTTTTTTCTCCATGAAAATATCTATTTGCAGTCAATTATCATGCTTCCAAAAGAAAGCCCTTAGAGAACACTAGAACCTGTATTTTTACACGTATGGTTACTTTATATAAATGAAACCATTCAGTGCTGAATAGTGTTCTCAAGGATTCTTCTGTAATGTGTATAAGAACGTCATTTCTTTTGATTGATGGTTTGCACTGTAGCAAGGTTTCACATAGTATTTTTGCAGTTATCAGTTCATGTCCATTAGATTTATTTCTACTCGGTTTCATTGCCCTTGTTATACCTAGGAATAGAGATGTTGGCTCATATGGTAGTTAATATTCAAGTTATTCTAAATTATTATTTAAAAGAGTTGCATTGCATGATGATCCATTTTGGCTCGCGTCCATGTTTACAATTGTATGGGCTTGTATTTTTAAAATTTACCTGTCCTAATTTTAAGAAATTCTTCCCATGCCAATGATTTACATTTCCCAAGTGACTAATGAACTGAAATCCCCACTTCTACCATGGGCACAGTTGACACTTGTTTATCTTCTTAGATAAGTGACAAAACAAATATGTTGCCCATTTTTAAATTGAATGATTGTTTCTTAGCTGATATATTATTTATAAAAGTTTTCTCCTCTGCTTTGTTGTTGTTGTTGTTCATTTCCTTAATGATACTTTTGAAATAAAAATGTTCTAAAATTCATGTAATCTGAGGTAGCCTTAGTTGGTTTTGGCTTGTGTTTTTGGTGTGAGGACGAATATCTAGGAAATTAATATTTAATCTAGTATCAGCCATTTATCCTTTAGTTCATTGTTTCATATCACATCTTTATGCTAGCACTGTCATCCACATTGAATTGCTTTCTTTATACATTGCAGTGTAAAAGTAACAATGTAAAGTAATGCAAAAATAAAATGTCCATGTAAAAATATTCCACACCAAATGCAAAATAAAGTAGAATTGTCTTGTTATCATTATTAAAAATAGAGTATAAATAGATTATTTTCATATTTCAATTCCATTCCATTAATATATGATTTTATCCTTCAGCCTGTACCACACAATCCTGATTATTGTTTAGACATAAGGAAACATGAGTTTTTCAACTTCTTCATTTTTTTTCTTTTAATTACTTATTTTACTTTTGAGATTACCATAGAATTAAATCTTCTCCTCCTTCACTTTCCATAGTATTATTATACTATGTATATCATTCCATGTATGATGATACATATTTGTTAGTATATATTTATAATATATGTCCTATTAAACATATAATCAATAATTTTATATATAATAATATATAATTAAATATATTTTTAAAATATAACTCTCTTATTTTGTATACTATTACTTGTATGTATGTTTTCAGAGATGACCATATGCTATTGGATACCCAACTGGTGTTCTTCCCTGGACAAGACCATTTGTACTACTCTAGGCATTCCTAAGTTTTCTGTATTGTAGTTCTTCGTATGGATTTGAGGCCTCCTGGACTTTCCTTCCTGTATCTTTGTATGTCTTTTGTTGCCATCCTTACTTACCTCATGTGGGCAGTTATTTTGGTAAGATTTTATGGGTGTGGCTTCTGAAATTACTAGGGGACGTAATATCACAGAAAAGTTCCTGATCGTTTGGATTGGACAATCTCACTGCTCCTTCTTCCTCAGTGTTCCTTAAGCCTTAGGTACAGAAGATGTTTGCAGATGTATTTATTGGTACTGGGGCTCACAATTCTTTATTTTGATTCATCCGAGTTTTCTGTAATGTTCTCTGTCTGTTACTAACAGAAGTTCATGAAACTTTGTACCTATACTTATATGTAGGTATAAGGACAAATATTTAGAATGTAGTTAGGCAATATAATGGTTTAGTAACATGGTAGTTGTAGACTCTTCTCCAAAATCATGACATCACAAGTCAATGTAAGTGCTTTCAATTTAAAGAGAAACATAAGCTATATTCATATAACATAAAAAAGGAAAAGGAGAAGTTTCATTGATGAGGGGTAAAATCTACACTTCTCTTTGGGTATAAGGACAGATGTTTATAGGATATTGTGAGGGATTATACTGTTTTAGTACAAAGTAAGTTGTATATTCTTATCCAGGAACCATGATCACTAGTACTGAGTAGTTGACTAGGTTTCCAGTACCAGTCCTGTTTTCCTCTTGTTACTGGGTCTTAAGTTCAGTTGCTATTAGTTACCACCAATGGTGTGTGTGGCACTAACCTGTACTTTTGGTTACTGCTGAGATATGTCAGACACTAATGCACTCTTGAGTTATTATGCCATGCTAGTGTTTTTGTGGTTCATAAGCATCATAGCTGGGAAGGAGTGTTGGTTGATTTTTTTTCCTTTGGAAAACTATATAATGTCTATTGGTAACATGAAAACTAGTCCTCATGGAGGAGACTCTCAGGTCTGTTCTATCTCTGTGAATTCTAGACCCTGGTTCTGAGGTACATGGTGTCTTCAATGATAGGGCTATATTTTTTACCTCTGGTTGTGAGCCAAGAGCAATAGCAATACATGATAATGTTTTGGGAGCTGAAAACAATCCTGACCACAATTCAAAAAAGTGCTTCTCAAGTCTGGTGTTGAAATTTTTGTTAAGTGGTCTTATTTCTGGAAGGAAGCATTATCGGCTCAGATAAAATGTATATTTAAATTACATATTTTATGGACCTGCATGTATCATGCTCTTTTTAGATAATTAATTCCTTATGACTCTTTCAGACATCCATACTGGCTTTTCACCATCTCCTCTCCTTCTTCTGTATTTATTTAGCTCCCTTTGTCTAATTAAAGGACCCCCTTTTCCCACTTCCCTGATCAGATCATCATTTATACTTCTATTCTTTTCTATTGTTCTCCCATCCCCATCTTGCCAATGATCCCTTTTTAGTTAATTATTTTATTTTCTTTACATATCTGTTGTCCCCCTCATGGTCCCCCCTCCCACAGTTTCTCATCTTATTCCTCCTCCCCATTGTCTCTGAGAGGGTCCTCCAATTCTACCAGGCTTCCCCCTTCTATGGGGAATCAAACCTTTCAATGATTAGGCACAACCCCTACCACTGAGGCCACACCAATAAGTCTTCTGCTATATATGTGCCAGGGGCCTCGGAACAAACCTATATATGTTTTGGTTAGAGCTTAAAGATATCACTGGAAAAACTTTTTAAATTAAATAAAGTGGGATAACTAAATTTATAGAATGTATATTAGTATATAAAAATAAACCCTTCCTTTGGATAGGTACATGTATACACCATGTAAAAGAAGTATAAGACTTAAAACCATTATTGAGAGCAGATAAATGAAAGTTGAATAAATGTGAAGGCACAAATTGCCATCAACTAAAACAAATAGCATTGATACCTTACTGACAATTCTTATAATTATGTTCAGATTTAATACAATAGCTATCAAAATATCTGTGCCTTCTAGAGTAATGAAACATTGATACAAAAAATTACATAGAAATGTAAGAAATAGAGCAGATATTAAACAGTTATTTCTTTAATGAGAAAGGATTCAAGGTCCTATTCTATAGATTCATGATCAGCTATGCTCATTGTTTTTTTTAATTTGCACTACCTTGGAAAGGGAAATTACATAAATGTCTTTCAGATGATAAATAAATAATGAAATGTGATATACATATATATATATATTCATTCTTAGGGCTACAAAGGAAAAACGCAAATCATAAGCTTTGGGGAAATGTCATACTGAGTGAGCTTACCCAGTCCTAAATGATAAATATCACATGTTCTCTTATCAGAGGCTGCTAGCTCCAAATCTTCAGATATGTGTGTATACATTAGAGTAACTGCAGAAATCATGAAAGTGAAAAGGGACCATTGCTTTTTACACCTTGTATTTTTTTGACAAATGTATCAATATCTTCTGTGGTATCTTCTACATCTGACATACTATTATTATTGTCTCTTGTACTCTGTTGGTGGTACTTGCATCAGTAGCTTCTGATCTCTTTCCTAAGTTGTCCATTTCCAGACTTGCCCCCATTTATGGTTTTTTTTTTGTATTATTTATACTTCAATTTTTAGGTCTTGGACAATTTTTCTTTTCCATTCCTTCACCCGCTTGACTGCATTTCCTGTACTTCTTTAAGGGATTTATTTGTTTCCTCTTTAAGGGCTTCTTCCTGTTTGCAGGTGTTTTTCTGTATTTCGTTAAGGATGTTATTTATGACCTCAAAGGCCTCTGTGATCTTCATGAGATGGAATTATAGAACCATTCTGAAAATCAATCTTGCAGCTCCTCAGAAAATTAGAAATAGTTCTACCTGAAGACCCCTCAGCTATACAACCCTTGGGCATATAGCCAAATGATGCCCCACTATAATACAAGGACACATGCTCCACTATGTTCATAGCAACCTTATTTGTAATACCCAGAAACTGCTAACAACCCAGATGTCCCTCCACTGAATAATGGATATAGAAAATGTGGATACACAATGGAATACTATCCAGCTATTAAAAACGAAAACATCATGAATTTCTCAGGCAAATGGATGGAACTAGAAAATATCATCCTAAGGGAGGTTACCCAGACTCAAAAAAACATGCATGGTACATACTCACTGATAAGTAGATATTAGCCAAGATGTACAGAATACCTAGGATATAGCCAACAGAGCATAAGAATTGTAACAAGCAGAAAGGCCAAAAGGAGGAAGTTTCAACCTCACTTAGAAGGGGGAAGAAAATAATCATGGGAGCAGAGGGAGAGAAGAACCTGGGTGGGAGAGGGGAGGGGAAGGGGAAAAAGGAACAGGATCAGGTAAGGAGAGAACAGGAGCAAAGCCCAGTGTGCCAGGAGATGATTGGAAATATGTAGCTTGAGGGGCACGAGATGGGAGGACCCTCTAGAAAGTAACAGAGATCCAATAGGTAAGAGACTCCCAGGACTTAATGGGAGTAATCCATCTCATAGGTAAAGTTTTGTTAAATTTGCTCCTTTACAACACCCATGGTTGTTTTCATTGATTCATGCATTGCTTCCCAATTGTATGTTTCATTTCAGCTTATGTTTATTTTCTCATTCTGTTTACTTTGGAATAAACTTATCTTTACTTTTGAGTCACCTGTGATAAAAGGATACATTGCTTTTAAGTCTAGTCATTTATAACTAGAAAAAAAATTAAAAAATAATATTTTAGCATATGGTATTTTGGTGTTTGATTATCTCAGGGTACTTCTACTTTTCTTTTTAAACTTAATGACCCATTGAGTACTAACAAATGTGGGTTTTAACTTAACATATCTGTTAATTTAAAAATCCCTGTTATTGGCTTCTTTTTTATTGCTTTACTTTGTAAGCATATGCACAGTATTACTTCACTACTTGCAAATTTACAAACACTAGTTTTTATGGTCTGGCCTAACCTGTGGTTTATATGGAAGAAAATGCTTCAGACAGAAGCTTGAGAATGAACATTATAGTGCTACTAGGCATAACATTTCATAGATTTGTAGTAGATATAGTAGAATTAATTTGCTTGTCAATTGCTAATTCTTTGGTGATTTCTACCCAGTTGATCTATTCATTATTTAAATCAGACTGGTAAAATTTCTATTGTATATACTGTGATACTTTTATTAATTATTATAAGATATCACCTTATGTATCTTTTAAGCATATTTAATAGCTATATTCTATATTTTATTATAATTCTTATAGCTTGCATATATATTTGCCAGTCTTTAACTATGAAGCATAACTTTTGATCTATAATACTATTTCTTGTAAACTATGTTACCATCTGTGATTACTAATTACAAATTATTATAATTGTTTGCTTATGTATATGTAGAAGCTGAAGAAAGTCTTTTATTATGGAATTCCAGGAATAGAAAATCTGGTAAAGTACTTGTTGTATAAATATACAAACCCAAGTTCAATCCTTAGACCCCAAGAAGAAAGACGGGTTTCATTGAATGTGCTTATCATCTTAGTTCAGGGGAAATAGAGGCTGGAAAATCCCTTGGAAATATTGAACAGTCATTGTAGCAAAATCAGGGAGAAGCAGGTCAATGAAATAGCCTTGTCCAGTAGTACAACTTCTGAAATTGAACACTACCATCCACATACATGTGTACGCACGTGCATGTGCACCTCCACACACATAACAGGTGTACAACTATATATATTAAAAGAACACATATATACACATCTATATTATACCTTGTATATATTTGCAATATTATAGAATATTTCATCTGCACTATAGACACTAATTGCTTAATTTATCTACATGTGATTCACAATTATTTTTGGGAGGAGCATGGTGACAATTTTAAAGATAATGATCTGTACTAATTATAGCTGCTTGTGTCCAACAACTTGATAAAGCGGCTTTAGTCAATTGAGCAAATTGGACTCTACCTCCTAAACTTGTGCTGACTTTTTATAACTTGAAATGAGTCTAAGTTGGAATATTTACACCACACAAGAAAAGAAAGACTACAAATGACTTATTTTTTCATTATAACTCTTTTTATAAATACTGCTAATCATTGATGACTTGTTTCTTTTTGCTTCATTATAAATCTAGTTTGATAGATCGCATAAGTTTCGTTCTCCTTTGAGAGTATTTCTTTCATTTACATTTGTATGTTCACATTTCCAAATATGTGTGTGTGTGTGTGTGTATGTGTGTGTGTGTAAAAACATTCATACATTTTATTGTTAGACACATGGTATCATTAACTTCTTCAAGCCATAATCTGTACCTTCAAGTTCAAGGTCAGAATACTTGACATCTATTTGCTAATATTTGTCCAACAATCTAATTTTTTTCTTTTCCCTATTTGTGGTGATGAATTCTTAGTACAACAAGGCAGATGGTGGACTCAGGACACACAAAGGCAAAATTCCTCTGGGACCAGACACTTCTGGTTTCTAGCTGGCACCTGAACTTCACTAATCCTGGCCCATAGTTCTCTGCTCCCAAACCCGGTGGGAAAGGGAGCTGATCGCCCAGACACGTGGGCAATCCTGAGACTCCAGGGCAAGAGAGACCACCACTTCTGCCCAACTTTACCTATATCCCTGGCCTAAGAGGAGACTGTATAGGGCCTCTGGGCACAGGAAGATAGGAGAGTCAAGCTGCAGGAGTGCTGCACTCCAGACTGGGCCCTGATTGGAACCTACCCGGTCAAACAGCTCCCTGCACCCAAATCCAAAGGGAGGGAGAGCTAGACCTTCAGACAGGCAGACACACCTGGGAAACCAGAGACTACTCTCTGCCCACATTTCTGACTCTAGAGGAAAACGCCTAGCACGATCAGGGCCCCATGCACACAGGGACCCAGGAGAAGGAGGGGCAGGCCCTTCTGGTTCCTGCCCACAGGGACAGCTGAAAGCCAGTGGACAAGAAGGACTACACACCCGAGAGCAGAACACTCTGTTCCCATTACTGGCTGAAAGAAAACAGGAAAACAGGTCTACAGCACTCCTGACACACAGGCATATAGGAAGGTCAAGCCACTGTCAGAAATAGCAAAAGAAGGTAACACCAGCGACAACCTGATGGCAAGAGGCAAGCACAGGAACCCAAGCAACAGAAACCAAGACTACATGGCATCATCGGAGCCCAATTCTCCCACCAAAGCAAACACTGAATGTCCAAACACACAAGAAAAGCAAGATCTAGATTTAAAATAGCATTTGATCATGATGATGGAGGACTTTAAGAAAGACATAAAGAACTCCCTTAGAGAAATGCAGGAAAACACAAGTAAACAAGTAGAAACCCTTAGAGAGGAAACACAAAATTCCCTGAAAGAATTCCAGGAAAACACAATCAAACATGTGAAGGAATTGAAAATGGAAATATAAACAATACAGAAAGCACAAAGGAGACAACCCTGGATATAGAAAACCAAAGGAAGAGACAAGGAGCCGTAGATACAAGCATCACCAACAGAATACAAGAGATAGAAGAGAGAATCTCAAGAGCAGAAGATTCCATAGAAATCATTGAAACAACTGTTAAAGATAATACAAAACAGAAAAAGCTACTGGCCCAAAACATACAGGAAATCCAGGACACAATGAGAAGATAAAACCTAAGGATAATAGGTATAGAAGAGAGTAAAGATTCCCAATTCAAAAGACCAGTAAATATCTTCAACAAAATCATAGAAGACAACTTCCCTAAGCTAAAGAAAGAGATGACCATAAACATACAAGAAGCCTACAGAACTTCAAATAGATTGGACCAGAAAAGAAACTCCTCTCGTTGCCTTATATCCAAAATATACAAAGAACTCAAAAAGTTAGACCAAGAGAGACAAATAACCCTATTAAAAATGGGGTTCAGAGCTAAACAAAAGAATTCACAGCTGAGGAATGCTTAATGGTTGAGAAACACCTAAAGAAATGTTCAACATCTTTAGTCATCAGGAAATGCAAATCAAAAACAACCTGAGATTTCACCTCACACCAGTGAGAATGCTAAGATCAAAACTCAGGTGACAGCAAATGCTGGCGAGGATGTGGAGAAAGAGGAACACTCCTCCATTGTTGGTGGGGTTGCAGACTGGTACAACCATTCTGGAAATCAGTCTGGAGGTTCCTCAGAAAATTGGACATTGAACTGCCTGAGGATCCAGCTATACCTCTCTTGGGCATATACCCAACAGATGCCCCAACATATAAAAGAGCCACGTGCTCCACTATGTTCATCGCAGCCTTATTTATAATAGCCAGAAGCTGGAAAGAACCCAGATGCCCTTCAACAGAGGAATGGATACAGAAAATGTGGTACATCTACACAATGGAATATTACTCAGCTATCAAAAACAACGACTTTATGAAATTCGTAGGCAAATGGTTGGAACTGGAAAATATCATTCTGAGTGAGCTAACCCAATCACAGAAAGACATACATGGTATGCACTCACTGATAAGTGGCTATTAGCCCAAATGCTTGAATTACCCTAGTCGCCTAGAACAAATGAAACTCAAGACGGATGATCAAAATGTGAAGGCTTCACTCCTTCTTTAAAAGGGGAACAAGAATACCCTTGGCAGGGAAGAGAGAGGCAAAGATTAAAACAGAGACTGAAGGAACACCCATTCAAAGCCTGCCCCACATGTGGCCCATACATATAGAGCCACCCAATTAGACAAGATGGATGAAGCAAAGAAGTGCAGACCGACAGGAGCCGGATGTAGATCGAACCTGAGAGACACAGCCAGAATACAGCAAATACAGAGGCGAATGCCAGCAGCAAACCACTGAACTGAGAACGGGACCCCCGTTGAAGGAATCAGAGAATGAACTGGAAGAGCTTGAAGGGGCTTGAGACTCCATATGTACAACAATGCCAAGCAACCAGAGCTTCCAGGGACTAAGCCACTACCTAAAGACTATACATGGACTGACCCTGGACTCTGACCTCATAGGTAGCAATGAATATCCTAGTAAGAGCACCAGTGGAAGGAGAAACCCTTGGTCCTGCTAAGACTGAACCCCCAGTGAACTAGACTGTCGGGGGGAGGGCGGCAATGGGGGGAGGGTGGGGAGGGGGACACCCATAAGGAAGGGGGAGGGAAGGGATGTTTGCCAAACGTACATAAGAAATACTCAAGTTAATAAAAAAATACAAAAAAAAAAAAAAAACCTCTCGTTACATAATGGTCAAAACACCAAATGAACAAAACAAAAGAAAGATGATTAAAAGCAGTAAGGGAAAAGGGTCAAGAATATAAAGGCAGACCTATCAGAATCACACCAGACTTCTCACCAGAGACTATGAAAGGCAGAAGATCCTGGGCAGATGTCTTACAGACCCTAAGAGAACACAATTGCCAGTCCAGGTTATTATATACAGCAAAACTCTCAATTAACATAGATGGAGAAACCTGTCACCTCTGTCTCTGTCCTGCAGAAAAGGAGCGACACCACGATGTTCTTCTCAAAGCAGTTTATTCAGGAACCTTTCTTTCTGCATGCAAATAGCAGTCTCTCTTTTCTTCCCTTTCTCCCTCCAGTCCCGGAGCACACTCCCTTATATCCTCCCTCAACTCCGCCTCCTCAGTCCAGACTGCTTAGTCTCAGTTCATAGGTCCAGGACACATGGCCTGATCTTGCATCATGGTGCGCCTGCGCAGCTCTCACAATGGACGTGGCTAGTTTCAGGTGTGTGAGGAAGTTAGGTGCTAGTCATGAGACTTAGCTGCAGTCCGAGCGCCATCTTGGGACTGCCGCCACACCAGCTCCCCACATCCTTTGTGACTGTATAGCTCAGAATGGCTCCCTACAGAAACCAAGATATTCCATGACAAAACCAAATTTACATAATATCTTTCTACAAATCCAGCCCTACAAAGGATAATAAATGGTAAAGCCTAACATAAGTAGGCAAGCTACACCCTAGAAAAAAGTAAGAAACTAATTGTCTTGCAACAAAACAAAGAAGACAAGCACACAAACATAATCTCACATCCAAATACGAATATAACAGGAAGAAACAATCACTATTCCTTAGTATCTCTCAACATGAATGGACTCAATTCCCCGATAAAAAGATACAGATTAAGAAACTGGATACATAATGAGGACCCAGCATTTTGCTGCTTATTCATATTCATCAAAGGAAAAATCCACCAAGATGAACTCTCAATCTTAAATATCTATGTTCCAAATACAAGGGCACCTACATACATAAAAGAAACCTTACTAAAGCTCAAAGTACACGTTGTACTTCACACAATAATTCAACACCCCACTCTCATCAATGGACAGATCATGGAAATAGAAATTAAACAGAGACATAGACAGACTAAGAGAAGTTTTGAACCAAATGGACTTAACAGATAATTATAGAACATTCTTTTCTAAAACAAAAGGATATACCTTCTTCTCACCACCTCATGGTACTTTCACCAAAATTGGCCATATAATCGGTCATAAAACAGGCCTCAACAGATACAGAAAGATAGAAATAATTCCATGCGTCCTATCAGACCACCACGGGGTAAAGCTGGTCTTCAGTAAAAATAAGGAAAGAATGCCCACATATACATGGAAGTTGAATAATGCTCTACTCAGTGATAACCTGGTCAAGGAAGAAATAAAGAAATTAAAGACTTCTTAGAATTTAATGAAAATGAAGGTACAACATACACAAACATATGGGACAAAATGAAAGCTGTGCTAAGAGGAAAACTCACAGCTCTGAGTGCCTACAGAAAGAAACAGGAGAGAGCATATATCAGCAGCTTGACAGCACACCTAAAAGCTCTAGAACAAAAGGAAGAAAATACACCCAGGAGGAGTAGAAGGCAGGAAATAATCAAACTCAGAGTTGAAATCAACCAAGTAGAAACAAAAAGTAGAAACAAAAAGGACTATACAAAGAATCAACAGAAACAAAAGCTGGTTCTTTGAGAAAATCAACAAGATAGATAAACCTTTAGCCAGACTAACCAGAGGACATAGAGAGTGTGTTCAAATTAAAAAAATCAGAAATGAAAAGGGAGACATAACAATAGAATCAGAGGAAATTCAAAAAATCATTAGGTCCTACTACAAAAGTCTATATTCAACAAAACTGGAAAATCTGGAGGACATGGACAAATTTCCTAGACAGATACCAGGTACCAAAGTTAAATCAGGAACAGATAAACCATTTAAACAACCCCATAACTTCTAATGAAATAGAAGAGGTCATTAAAATCTCCCAACCAAAAAGAGCCCAGGTCCAGATGCGTTCAGTGCAGAATTCTATCAGACCTTCATAGAAGACCTCATACCATATTATCCAAACTATTCCACAAAATTGAAACAGATGGAGCACTACCGAATTCCTTCTATGAAGCCAAATTTACTCTTATACCTAAACTACACAAAGACCCAACAAAGAAAGAGAACTTCAGACCAATTTCCCTTATGAATATCGACACAAAAATACTCAATAAAATTCTTGCAAACTGAATCCAAGAACACATCAAAACAATCATACACCATGATCAAGTAGGCTTCATCCCAGGCATGCATGGATGGTACAATATATAGAAAACAATCAACGTAATCCACTATATAAACAAACTGAAAGATAAAAACTACACTATCATTTCATTAGATGCTGAGAAAGCATTTGACAAAATTCAACACCCCTTCATGATAAACATCCTGGAAAGAACAGGAATTCAAGGCACATATGTAAACATAGTAAAAGCCATATAGATCAAACCAGTAGCTAATAGTAAACTAAATGGAGAGAAACTTGAAGCAATCCCACTAAAATCAGGGACTAGAGAAGGCTGCCCACTCACTCCCTTCTTATTCAATATAGTTCTCGAAGTTCTACCCAGAGCAATCAGACAACAAAAGGAGATCAAGGGGACACAGATTCGAAAAGAAGAAGTTAAAATATCAAGATGATATGATAGTATATTTAAGTGATCCCAAAAGTTCCACCAGAGAACTACTAAACCTGATAAACACCTTCAGCCAAGTGGCTGGGTATAAAATTAACTCAAATAAATCAGTAGCCTTCCTCTACACAAAAGAGAAACAAGCCAAGAAAGAAATTAGGGAAATGACACCCTTCATAATAGTCCCAAATAGTATAAAATACCTCAGTGTGACTTTAACGAAGCAAGAGAAAGATCCGTATGATAAGAACTTTAAGCCTCTGAAGAAAGAAATTGAACAAGATCTCAGAAGATGGAAAGATTTCCCATGATCATGGATTGGCAGGATTAATATCATAAAAATGGCCATTTTACCAAAAGCGATCTACAGATTCAATGCAATCCCCATCAAAATACCAATCCAATTCTTCAAAGAATTAGACAGAACAATTTGCAAATTCATCTGGAATAACAAAAACCCAGGATAGCTAAAACTATCCCAACAAAAAAGGACTTCTGGGGAATCACTATCCCTGAACTCAAGCAGTATTACAGAGCAATAGTGATAAAAACTGTATGGTATTGGTACAGGGACAGGCAGATAGTCCAGTGGAATAGAATTGAAAACCAGAAATGAACCCACACGTATGGTACCTTGATTTTTGACAAAGGAGCCAAAACCGTCCAAAAATATCATTTTCAGCAATGGTGCTGGTTCAACTGGAGGTCAGCATGTAGAAGAATGCAGATCGATCCATGCTTATCACCCTGTACAAAGCTTAAGTCCAAATGGATCAAGGGCCTATACATCACACCAGATACACTCAAACTAATAGAAGAAAAAAGTAGGAAATCTCAAACTCATGGGCACTGGAGAAAATTTCCTGAACAAAACACCAACGGCTTATGCTCTAAGATCAAGAATCGACAAATGAGATCTCATAAAACCTCAAAGCTTTGTAAGGCAAAGGACACTGTAGTTAGGACAAAACAGCAACCAACAGATTGGGAACAGATCTTTACCAATCCTAGAACTGATAGAGGGTTTATATCCAAAATATACAAAGAACTCAAGAAGTTAGACCGCAGGGAGACAAATAACCCTATTAAAAATGGGGTTCAGAGCTAAACAAAGAATTCACAGCTGAGGAATGCCGAATGGCTGAGAAGCACCTAAAGAAATGTTCAACATCTTTAGTCATAAGGGAAATGCAAATCAAAACAACCCTGAGATTTCACCTCACACCAGTGAGAATGGCTAAGATCAAAAACTCCATTCACTGCAGATGCTGGCAAGGATGTGGAAAAACAGGAACACTCCTCCATTGTTGGTGGGGATTGCAGACTGGTACAACCATTTCTGGAAATCAGTCTGGAGGTTCCTTAGAAAAATTGGACATTGTACTACCTGAGGATCCAGCTATACCTCTCTTGGGCATATACCTAAAAGATGTCCAAACATATAAGACAGACACATGCTCCACAGTTCATAATAGCCAGAAGGTGGAAAGAATCCGGATGCCCTTCAACAGAGTAATGGATACAGAAAATATGGTACATCTACACAATGGAAGTACTATTCAGCTATCAAAAACAATTACTTCATGAAATTCATAAGCAAATGGATGGAACTAGAAAATATCCTGAATGAGGCAACCCAATCACAGAAAAACACGCATGGTGTGCACACATTGATAAGTGGATATTAGCCTAAATGCTCGAATTACCCTAGATGCACAGAACACATGAAACTCAAGAAGGTTGACCAAAATGTGGATGCTTCACTTCTTCATTAAAACGGGAACAAGAATACCCTTGGGAGGGTATGGGGAGGCAAAGTTTAGAACAGAGACTGAAGGAACGCCTATTCAGAGCCTGCCCCACATGTGGCCACATGCACAGCCACCAAACTAGATAAGATGGATAAAGCAAAGAAGTGCAGGCTGACAGGAACCCGCTGTAGATCTCTCCTGAGAGACACAGCCAGAATATGGCAAATACATAGGCGAATGCCAGCAGGAAACCACTGAACTGGGAATGGGACCCCTATTGAAGGAATCAGAGAAAGGACTGAAAGAGCTGAAGGGGTTTGAGACCCCATATGAACAACAATGCCAACCAACAAGAGCTTCCAGGGACTAAGCCACTACCCAAAGACTATACATGGACTGACCCTGGGCTCCAACTGCATAGGCTTCAATGAATAGCCTAGTAAGGGCACCAGTGGAAGGGGAATCCCTTGGTCCTGCCAAGACTGAACCCCCAATGAAAGGGATTCTTGGGTGGAGGGTGTTAGTAGGGGAAGGATGTGGAGCGGACCACCAATGAGAAGGGGAGGGTAAGAGGTTAGGGGGATGTTGGCATGGAAACTGGGAAAGGGAAGAACACTTGAAATGCAAATAAGAAGTACCCATTTTAATAAAGATCAAAAAAAGTATTAAAGAGTAATGGTAAAAAGGGCAGAAATCAATGTTATTAAGTATTAAATAATTGATTTAGCTAAACTAAATAGATGCATAATAATTTGTCTGCTGTTTGTTTACTTTCTAGTAGTTGCAAATGTACAACCATCTCCTGGAAGACATAAAATAAATAGTTAAGTTGAATGCCTGGACTTGAGTTACAATCTATTGAAAAAGTGGTCTGTATCCACATCCATAGATTCTAATTAAGTTCACTGGAAAGGTATATTTATTTTACAATTGCTCTTGGGTTGTAACCTTTATTGGTAAACCTCAGCCCAATATAGATTGATTAGGGCTGAGTTACAAAGTGCCCCTTCAGCATTCAAAATGGAAATGCTGGCTATGGGTAAAGAGATTAGGAGGTATGGCACAACTGTAGTTAACAAGACAGTGAAGCATTTGAAACTGAAAAATATTTCAAATTTCTTCATATGGAGATTTCTGCATAGAAAATTTGCTTTCCATTTGGAACATAGAAACTATTTCAGGAAAATAGATACTATTTCTAAGATAATAATGAAAAATCAATTAGAAGAGCAATTTGAATACATTGTTACTTTATAAAAAATCATGTGATTTAAAGTATATATATGTTTGTATACCTTCACAGACATTTATATCTGCCATTTTTCCTCACATTATCAAAATAGTTATGTCTTCTAAGTTATTTGTTAAAACTATTTTCTGTGAAAAGTATCTGTGACTGTTTTGTGATTATTTTTATAATTATTTTAAATGTAGGATCTCAGTGTAGCTCACTCTCACTTGAAACTCACTCTGTAGCTCAAGCTGATATTTATCTCATGGCCATCCTCCTATCTCCATTTTCTAAGTCCTAGGATTCTAGATATTAGACCACTATATCTGGCCATTAATCACTTCTTTTATGTTAAGGTAAAATTGTCCCATCAGAGATTTAGTTATTTTCTTTCAGAGAGTCTTAGAAATATTTCCCATGATTTACACCTATAAACATTTTTATGTGCTAATATTTTATTAATTTTTATTGGATAGTTTATGTATTTACATTTCAAATATTATCCCTTTTCCCAGTTCCACCTTCTCCCATTACCCTCCCCCTGCTTCTATGAAGATGCTTTCCCCCACTCTCCCACTCCTATTTCAGCATTCTGGCATTCCCCTACACTGACAAAATGAGCCTTCATAGGACCAAGGGCTTCTCCTCCTATTGATGCCAGACAATGCCATCCTCTGCTACATATGGGGCTGGAGCCATGGGTCCCTCCATGTGTACTCTTTGGGTAGTAGTTTAGTCTAGGGTGTCTGGTTGGTTTATATTGTTGTTCTTTCTGTGGAGTTGCAAACACCTTCAGCTTCTTCAGTCCTTCCTCTAACACCTCCATTGGGGTCCCTGTGTTTAGTCTGATGGTTAGCTGCAAACAAATTAATCTGTATCAGTCAGGCTCTGGCAGAGTCTCTCAGGACCATTTAAACTCTTATATATCAAATGAAGGTGTCACTATAATCCCGTCTCAAAGAAGAGGAGTTTTAGTTACTTGACCAAGTGATAAAACTAAAATACAAGGAACAATTGAACACTGAGTAAAAAGGTTTCTTAGAATACATAGTTTAATCATTTTTTCTCAATTTGTGTTCCATGATCCAGAATTATTTGGCTTTTGCTGCAGATGCTGGCTTTTATTTATCTTACCCTGTACCTACAAGTCAGAATATGCATTTGACAAAATCTCCCATTCTCCTACGTACTTATGTGTTCTTTAAAATTTGAGAAGCCATGGACAAGAAAATGAACCCAGTTACCAAACACATGTATTTCTCATATTTAAATGAAAATTATATTATACCAACAGATAAAAATGTATGTCAGAAAATCAAGAAAACATAACCACCTGTAAAACAACTGTGATCCTGTGGGCCGGAGAGATGGCTTAGCAGTTACAATCACTACTACTCTTTCAGAGGACCTGGATTCAATTCCCAGAATCCACATGACAGCTTAGAACTGTCTGTAGGTCACATATATGGTGCATAGGCAGGCAAAGCACATAGTATATATAAAAACTTAATTAAAACTAACTGTGAACTCATTATGGTGAAGAAGACACTATGTTGAAAGGGGGCATTATGGTCTATTTGGTGAATTTCCCTATGTTTATTTAAATAAATTTTCTATTATAAACATATGGAGTATGTATTCTGTGCTCATTGAAATAGATGGAAAAAAGCAGGGTGAAATGAACTAACATCTCTCTCCTTCTGTCTCAAGAACAGGAACTGAAAGGTCAAAGAATATAAAACAGATAGTATACAGTCACCTGGATATAAAGAGTTAGAGGTAATAGTTCTTATAATGTAAGATGTCCTAAGGAAATTATAGATGAAATAAAATACAAGTTTTACATCTTTTGTTTGTTTTAAAGTAATTCCAAGTAAACTCAAGTTAGTGAAAGAAACATTCTTTGCCTAATTGAGGCTAGATTATAGTCCATAAAATACTCTTTTGTATGTCTTTTAGGAAAGCAAGTGAGAACATTGGTTGAGTCTCTTTCTAGTGTGAGGTTGAACTTAGAGTACAGTCACCTCCATTTTCTAAGAAATTAGGGTCCGCCTGCCCCTTCTAATGATGTCTGTAGACGTGAGTCTCATTTAGCACTTAGCTGAAATTGGAAACACTCTAGTTTGACAAAAGGCAAGAAGTAATTAAAGAAGAAATTTCTCCTCTATTGAAGTTGAGTTGTATTTCTCCAGGGAAGAACATAAAGGGACTGGACTTGAGAATTTGAAAGACAAGACTTTGTTGAAATTATTGGCTAGTGAGGAAAGCGATAGCAAAGGGAGTTCCCTGGAATAGAGCTCCCATGTAATTTCTTCAATTTTTAGAAGTGTTTCCCTTCCTGGATACAATGAAACAAACAAGTAGGGTAAGTTTACTGTTTTTCGTGGCCCCACATTGTTTTAGTGTTGAGCTATATATACTTTTGGCTAAAGAGTGTCAAAAATTTAAGAAGAAAGAAAAATAATGTTATTGTAGTTTGAGTTTGATCTGAAGGAAACTGGAGAAGTATTACAAACTTTCTCTTAGTTATTTTTCATCTACTCCACTGGAATTCTGGATTTTAAAGGGATCAGTAATTTTGGCCAATAAGCAGAGTTACTATGTATTGAAACCAGTGATAATATCTACTTCTCAGAAAAAAATAACTGAGTAGTTTTATGACTTAATAGGCATGTGAAAGCTATAAGGAAATTAAGACAGGTGTTACATTTTTGCTTATATCTCAAAAGTCATTTTATATCACTAAAAACAACTTATTTAGAAAACAAAATATATTTAGTATTTCTTTGAGAATTTCACACATGTACGTAACTATATTTTGATAATATTCATACCCTACTCTTCCCCATAACTCCTCCCATGTCCATCCTATCTCCTAACCTACTGAGTCTAATTTGTGCTACCAATATACTCATGGGGGGGAAGCTATATGTATTGTATCTTGGTGACCAGGCAACTGCCAACACCTTAACAGAAATCAACTCCCTCTTCCCCAGAAACCACCAAATGGCAATAGCTCATCAGTTTGGCATGTGCTTGTGAGCCCACTCCATGCTGGGATATTGGCTGGCAGGGCATTGTGAAGGTCTTGTGCTAGGAACTCCATGTCATAATATTCCATAATATTCCTGCTCTTAATTTCTGCTCTTTCTTGTACCTTGGTGGGGATGTAGGTAGTGGTGGAGAGTGTGTGATACAGATGACCTAGCACTCCATAGACCATTATTCTCTGTACTTTGTCCTCTTGGCAATTTCTGTGTTAGACACTTTTCACAACACAATGAGGCTCCTAATCCTTTATTTTGTTTTTGGCTTTTGGAAACATACTTATTTAGACATAACATGCATATGGAAAAGTACCCAATACTGAAAAGAGAAAAGGAAACCTGAACAGTACTCTAGAAATCTCTTAATGTAGATGGTCCCTGCTATAATCTGTATAAATTTCCACTATAATCAATATCTTAAATGTCGACCTCATTTTCATTTTATAAAAAGGTTGGTTTCCAGCTTCCTAGTATAAGAAGTTGTGACTGCTGTGAACTTGGGCAGGTATTAGGCACGTATCCATAGCTGCAGTGAGTTCACACATACAGTAGTCCTATTATGTCATATATGGTATGGAAGAGTATATTGTAGACAAATACTATTTACGTAGGCCTGGGTCATCACATGAACTATTCAGTTCAGAAGAAAGCCACAGAGATTTGAATCATAAGAAATTCTTAACACATTGTTTATCATACAATGATAGGAGGTGCCATAAGCACAATATTTAGGTAGGCTTAAGCAGTAAACAATTCTCAGATGATAACAAGGAAGGAAGTTTGAGACTTTACACTTTACTTCAGGGAGTTAGCTTCTGTTAACCAACTGTATAAACATGGAGACACATTCTTCTCTTAAGCTTTTGGATAAGATTTCATTCTAATTGCTGTCATGTGCCCAACGTCTCACCAGTAAAACATTGGCGGCAACAAGTTCTTCTGCGAACAAGCCTTTACTGTACAGCTCTCTTGAAACTGGGGACCACAGCGGCAAAGTCGCTCGCCTTATATTACAACAGTATATAATAATCTCTCAGGATTGGTTGGGCCAGGATCACCCACTATCACTTACTACTTGTCCTCCAGGGATTGCGGAGAATGAATCACCTCTAGCATGGTACGTAAGCCTTCATTTAGAATAATGCGGCCAACTGACACCAGGTGCAAAAACCGCACATGTGCAGTACCGTTGTTCACCACTGGAGGGCGCCCTAAATCTCATTATCGTACGGCCGCCCTAGCAAGGGGACAAGCCTGCACATGCGCGGTAAGTTGTTGACATCCAGACGAGGCTGGATGTCGGCGCCATCTTTGTTTCGCCGCGCCGCTCCCTACAAATTGCCATACTAATGTCTGTCTTAGGTGACCCATAGTGGAGAACTCAGAGAAGCCAAAAATTAGCCTGAGATATTAAATCTGTATTATGTTTATATTATTCTCTCTGTTTTTGGACTACTGAAGTCTATTGTAGTACTTTCAACATTGGGTTTTATTTGATTCATTCAGTTTTTGTTTTCCACTTCCTTGGTGAACTGTTTTCAGTGGTACTGACTTTTCCACTAATATCACCAATTCTTTTATTGAGTTTGTTGATGTGGACATTTTTTTGAGTCCCAGGTTGATTTCATCAGCCTGTTTATATCTTCTTTCAGATACTGACCATTTTCACTGGTAGTCCTCTGAAAACCTTACTGGGCATTTTCTTTATTTCACTGTTTTTTAATTTAGTAATTAGGATGCTATGATATAAGGAATTATTGTCTTTCTTTTTCTGCTTCCTGTATTTCTTTTCTTCATAACTTTTATTTATACTTAGATAATTTCATACAACATAGTTTGATCGTATTCTTTCCCAATCCTTCCTGTTCCATTATCTCTATTTGTGATTTTTACCTATGTTTGTTTGGATACATCTTCCAGTTTTATTTGAACATCTTTTTATTGATAAATCTACTCTTGTAGACTCAATTTGCAGTAGCAATGAAAGAACGTAACAAGGATATAATTACAACAAACTCTATGATACAGAAATATACCGAAAATTCTTTACCCCTTCCTTTTCAATAGTTATTAGATACTTCTCCATGGGGCTTACAGAAAAAGAGTCTCAAACTAACTACACCCATTTCCCAAGGACTTTCCTGAACAGAGGATTCTAGGAAATCCGATAGCTCATGTGTTATCAGATTGTGTGAATGTATGTATCAGGGTAGAATAGACAATAATTTACCAGATCTGACATTACAATTATGTGTTAGCTAGAGAGAAGTGAAAGTGTCTTTGAAAATGGTATAAGTACTAGATGACAGGAAACAAGATTGTAGTTTATCACAGCATAGGTTCAAAATGGCTGCATCAAATATTTTTTTTTAAAAGAGGAGATAACAGGACAATTGGAGGGAAAGAAAGATTAAGAGCTAGGGGTTTACCAAGACACACAGAATTGTAGGAGGAACAAAAATAGCAACTTGAGCTATCAGAAGGAAAGTGGGGGTAAGGGTGCAGGACCCTAGGCCAGGAAAAGTCCAACCCAATAAAGGAGTGGTGAAATTTTTTTCCCTTCAGAGAATTTAAATGAGTCTATCCGAATGCAAGTGGAGCATGGTGACAAATATACAGCCCCAGCATTTCTTTTCCATCTCAGAGGCCCTGCTTCACAGAAGCACAGAGTCACAGGACTCAGCTCCTGCTCCTCATACCCAAGAGGAGGAATAGCAACATATGTATGGCTTGGCAAGCAGGACAAAGATGTTAAATGCCTCAAATGGGATGCCTTTCTTTCCTGAGCAAATACTCTGTCTATTTCTAATGGTGGAATCCTTTGCAGAGTAGGGCTTATAGAAATGGCCTACAAAACAACTCCTCAAATGGGCCGACAGAGTTTTTAAAGGAATGTAGGGAGTTTGGGGGCAGACAGCTCCCAGAGATGATAGTCCTGCCTCAATTGCCAGTGGTTGTGCTAAGTTTGGATGCTTCTCATTGAGGAGACTGAGGAAAGTGTGTAAAACGTGTTGTGTTTCACATGATCAAACATTCTTTGCTACTGGCACTTGGAGAATCCAATAGATTAAGTGCATCCAGGTAAAATTTGAGGCCAAGATGCATCTCCCCAGTGAGCTTGTTTGGAGAATGGCCCAAACCCTGTAGTTGCTGCATAAGATGTAGCACCAACACAATATGAGTGTCTCTACCTCAAGCTACTTACCAATTTTGCCAATGACACTATGCTGCTTCTGATGCCTTTCAAACTTTGAGCACCCTTAGCAGTATCTCCAGCTGGGACTCTGGAGCATGAAAGGAGTTGCTATGATTGGGGTTAGCTTTATTAAAATCATCAAGTGCACTTTGCAGAAAGAAGTTCCTCCAATTCCCAGTCTGTTTCAATCCCAACATTGCAACCTTCCTTAGTGGCCACTCTTTTGCTGCTTCTGACTCACCATCACCCCTAAAATTCCTTTAAACTCATTAATGAATATCTCTTAGTGATGACAAAGAAAGTTATGAAGCAAATGCAGAATAGGCACCTAATGTGGAAAGAATAAAACCACAATATGGAAGGATGTGGGGAAAGGGGAAAATTGAGGAGCAGGGCTAAAGAAATAAATAGATGGGGCAGTCTCTGAATAGTGTTTCCTTCATTTTCTGCTCTACTCTTTGTCCCTGCATTTGCTTTTGACAGGAGGAGTTCTGAATTAAAATTTCTAAGATGGGTAAGTGGCCTCATCCCTCAACTGGGGGCAGTGCCTATTCACTGGATATGGTTTCTATAAATTCTCTCTCTCCTTTGTTGCATAATTTGGCTAAAGTTCTCTCTCTGCTGATACCAAACCCAGACACTATCATTAATGCCAAGATGTGCTTACTGACAGGTGTCTGGTATAGCTCTCCCCTAAGAGACTCTGCCAGAGCTGGACCAATACAGATGCCACACATTGGACTGAGACAGGGATGCCAATGGGGAAGTTAGGACAAGAACTGTAGGAGCTGAGGGGGTTTGTAACCTCATAGGAAGAACAACAATACCAACCAACCAGACACCCCAAGGCTCCAGGACTAAACCATCAACCAAAAAAAGTACACAAAAAGAGGTACCAATGGCTCCATCTCAATATGTAACAGAGCATTTGCCTTATCTGGCATTACTGCAAGGGGGCCCCTTCAGCCTGTGTAGGCTTGATGACCCAGAATAGGAGAACACTAGGCTGCTGAGGCAGGAGTGGGTGGATGGTAAGTTTTGTGGAGGGGAAACCAAGAAGGGGGATAACATTTGAAAATGTAAATAACATAACCAATAAAAAATAACAAATGGATAGAAAATAAAATAGACATGGTTATTATGGAATATAAAAGAAAGAGAATAGAAAAAACAATCCATAAACAATAAGCAATGAAGATCGCAGAATAATGAGAAAGTTTTAAAACAATTTAAATAAATATAAAGGTTATAAAAATAAAAACATAAAAATACAATAAGATCAAATGGGATGCATGTGCGATTTAAACAGAAGGACTAAAGCAACATGAAAGAAAATAATGTAACCAGGAGGTGGCCATAGGTAAATGAATAACCTAAAAGTCAAAGTAAGATCACAAGATCTATGACCAAACCCTTTTTGTGTGTGACATATTTATCCTAAGAGGACACAGCACAAATGTCTAGTCACCCCAGAAAAGGGAACCCATAATAGACCAAAGTATTGATTGCAACAAAGTCCAACTAGGTGAACAAGTGAGCTTCTGTTGGGGTTATCAATGGATGATGGGAGTCTTTCAGGTGCAAGAACAGTTGAAGCACCCCAAAAGCTGACCTGAATTTGTAAGCTGTAACTCTCAAGGTCTCTGTGCAAACTACTGGCATCTCAGAAGCAGTTTGACAGTCCAAGAATCTTTGCTCTGCAGTTGGGCTATTCAGAGTGCTCCTTTCTAGCAGGTGTTTACTCCTTCTTTGATGTAGAGCAGCCTTGGATAATCTCACAAGCTTCTGCTTTCCCAGACACATGTTGTTTACAAATGTTTCCCAGACATTTTATTTGTCAACAAAGTCCATGAGCCCTGCCTTCTCTCACTTAGAGAATGCTACCATTTAGAGAGAAACTGATGTATAACCTTCCTTTGTTTGTCTAGAGCTCTAATCAAATTACTGATATTGTCACTAATGAGCTAAGTTTATAAAGTACATGCTGAAAGTTTTGTGTTCTTACTTGAATTATCTAAATAAATTCTACCAATATTTCTCCTCTTATGTGAGCTCATTTTATGAAGCCCATCGGAAAGGGGAAGGAGATAGAATATTAATTAGTAACTAATCTTAAAAGTGCTTATTAATTGCTGATATATAATGATACATTTTTAAAATAAAATACCCCCTTCACTTGGAGCATGTATCAGTCTTTGGGTGTAATTTTCAGCATACAAATACCTATCAGAACTTCTATCCAATAAATATTTACTGTTATAGCAGTAGGGTAAAAGGGCCAAGGAAAAGAAAATCCTGACTTAACTGCAAGGACCTGGTCCAAGGAAAGAATACCCTAACCCTGAATTGACACTGAGACATGGGCAAGCTAAGTACACCTTGTCTCTGGCTTCAACCTGAGTTCTGTAACTTGCAAATATTTGGTGACTAACGATTAACAGCCAAACAATGGTTTTAGTCTATGATACTTTCCCAGCTTACTGGGCATGCTCCAAAAAAATCCCTAGAAAATGGCTTCCCTCCATCTAGCCCTTGGATGTTTCCCTTCCAGTTTAGAGGCAGATGCCATTCTGCTCTTCTCCCCAATAAATCACTTTTGAGGTGATTGTCCAGATACCCTTGTTGTGAAACAAAATAACACAAAAACAAACAAACAAACAACAAACCTTGCAATACAAACACTATAAAACTCAAGTTGGGTGGTACATATTAAGATGAATATGGTTCTCCATTTGAGTAAGACTGGTGTTCTTGATGTGTTTTCCCACCAGATTTTTGATCCTTTGAAGCCCTAAATTTATACTGGAAAAGAGAAAATTGAAATTATGTATGTAAATATTAAATGATTTAAGATGGAAATGTTGTATTTGTGTAGCTATGGAATAAATAGTTTTCATTGCATTAAAAGGAAATTTATTGAGCCAGTTTTTGGTTGGCTATTCACTTAGTTTTTTCTTCATTCCCTGTGCCAGCATTTCTAGTAGACAGGATAATATTTGGGTTGAAACTTTTGTGGGTGTGTTGGTGTCTTTATAGCTCACAGAGGTTCCTGCCTGGGTATAGGAGGTTGCCTCTTCAGGCCATATATCCTCAGTATGGTGAATAAAAGCTAAGGTCATCCCCATTGATTCTTGGGTGCCTCCTCCCTTATCCCTTGTTTCTATCTTCTCCTGGAGATGACCCCCTACCTCCTTACCCTTGTCAGTTGCAGATTTCTATTTATTTTCATGGCTATCTAGCTATCTCTCCTGTCCTCCACATCTATCCAGAACGACCTCATTTTCCTCCCCATTTCCTTCCCTCCCAGTTCTCTTCTTCCCTCTGCCTCTTATGATTATTTTATTCCCCATTCTAAGTGAAATTACAGCTTCTTCTCTTGGACTTTCCTCTTGTTTAGCTTCTTTGGGTCTATGGAGTGTAACATTGTGTCTGTATTTTAGGGCTAATATCCACTTTTTGTAAGTACATATTCTTACATGTCCTTTTTGGAACTAGGTTATCTCACTCAGGATGATATTCTCAAGTTCCATCCATTTGCCTGAAAGATCCATGACACCTTTGTTTTTAATAGCTGTTTAGTAGTACGTTGTGTAAATGTACCACATTTTCTTTATCTATTCTTCAGTTAAGGGGCATCTAGGTTGTTTCCACTTTCTGGCTATTACAAGTAAACCTGCTATCAGCACAATTGAACAATGTCTTCTTAGAGATGTTGAATCCTTATATATATATATATATATATATATATATATATATATGCTCTCTATATATATATATGCACCTAGGGCCTAGGTGGTGGGGACAGGACAGAGGTCTTGGTAGGAACCATTCAAGTTTCTGATAAATCACCAAATTGATTTCCCAAGTGGTTGTACAAGTTTGCACTCCTACCAGCAATGAAATAGTATTCCCCGTGTTCCACATCCTCGGCATCATGCGCTATTGCTTGAGATTTTGATCTTAGCCATTCTGATGGGTGAAGAGGGAACCTTAGAGATGTTTTGATTTGCATTTCCCTGGTGACTAAAGGCTTTGGAAGTTTCTTTAAGTGCTTCTTGGCCATTTGAGATTCCTCTGTTGAGAAGACTCTGCTTAGCTCTGTTCCCCATTTTTAATTGTATTATTTGGGTTGTTGTTAGACGTCTAACTTCTTGTGTTATTTATGAATTTTGTGAGTGGCTTCTTGTTAGAGTTGGGTTGGTCAAGATCCTTTTCCCAATCTGGGCTGCTGATTTGTCCCATTGACAGCATCCCTAGACCTTAGAATCTTTACGGTTTATGAGGGTCCCATTTATCAATTGTTGGACTTAGAACCTGAGCTATTGGCATTCTGTTCAGGAAATTGTCTCTTGTATCAATAATTTCAAGGGTATGAACAAGCACAAGTCTCAAACACTATTCAATGATACTCTGTTATGCTTTCAGACAGGAGTAGGTTGTCCTCTCAGAGACTCTACCTAGTAGCTGACTCAGACTGAACAGACATACATAACAGAACATTAGATGGAAGTTGGAGACACTTATGAAAGAATAGTAGAAAGGATTGCAGGCCCCCGGGGAATAGGAATTCTGTAGGAAGACCAACATAGTCAATGAACCTTGGGGGGCCCTCAAATACAGCTTAAAAACATACATGGGCAGGACCTCACCCCCCCACTCCCATAGGTTGCAGATGTGCAGCTTACGGTCTTCATATGGGTCCCGAACAACTGGAATGGGGCTCTCCCCTAAAGCTGTTGCCTGTCTTGGATATGATATTCTGGTTGGGCTCCTGTATCTGGCCTCAGTGAGAGAGGAACCACCTGTCCTTGCAGAGAGTTGAAGTGCCAGGGTGGAAGGATACCCAGGGTAGGCACCTTCTGAAGGAAAAGGGGAGGGGGAGAGGGGATAGGGAATGATTGTGGAAGAGGGTGACTGGGTGGGGGCTAGTGTGTGGGATGTAAAGTGGATAAATAAAAAATTAAAGTAAAAATAATATTACCCACAAAAAAGAAGAAATAGTTTGAAGAAATCTGTGATGTTTTAGACCTCCATTGTGTTTAACTATAGCCTATATACCTGAGAGATATATTATAAGTAATATATTAAAATCATTAGCTAATGATAAAGGATGGAAACAAATATATTAGGACATGGAAAATGGGTATGAGGAATGGCTCGAAGTGAAAATACTCATCATGCCATGTTACCACTACAGTTCAGCATAGGGAGCTAAGAAATTATGGCGAGTCAAATTGTGAACCTTCTCTGCAATGACTGAGGAAATAGCTGTTGTGCCAACACTCTCTCCTCATTGTCTTCAAACTTTGGTGAAAGCATATTAGAGTAGTGACTCAGCCAAGACTGAATAAGAGCCTAAGACAAATACAGGTAAATCATTCTAAACTCTACCAACATGAAATAAAGATTTTCATGATTAAGGTTACAAAGGTAACAAAACTTCTCTCCAGTGCATATATTTTTGTCTCTATGAGTTCTTTGATAATGAAGTTGGAGGGGCATTTCTAAATATGGAGGAAAATAAGAAGCTATGGGACTGTGAGTCTCACTGAGTTTTCTGTAGAAAGTATTTGATTTGATGACCAGATAAGAATAAATACAAATTTCTCTCCATAATATATTTATCTGTGATAAAACTAGAATGGATTGGGTATTTGTGTGAAATATAGACAAACAGGTAATACAGTATCAGGATTTAGCTTAGAAAAGACTATATATAAAGAGGAATAATGAGTAGTTTAGATATTTTTATTGGTCAATAATAGTTTGTTTTATGAACATGCCACAGTTTGTTCAATCAGCCACCAGCTTATAAAAATTTGGTTTGTTTCCACTTTTGACTATTATGTTTTCAATGAGTAATTTAATTTTATTTATGTGCATAGGTGTTTTTGCCTTACATGTATGCCTGTCCACTGCATCCCTTAAGTCTCTGTAAAGATCAAATGAGGACAATGGTTCCTCTGGAACTGGGACACTTTGGCACTTCCCTCTAAACTTCCCAATTCTTTTTAGTGCGGTTACTCCTTTTAGAATGACTGGTATTCAGGGTTAGTTTTACTTATATTATCATTCAAGTTTTGGGTAAATTAAGAAATATTTTCTTATGGTTAAGGAATTTAAAACAATATGTATATTATACCTCCTAGTAGTCCATCTCCTTTATTGTCTGAGATTATATTATTTCCATATGTTTACATTCTATTATATAATATAATTTTTATATTCATATATATATATATATCTCCAATGATAGACCTTATGTTGAATTCCAAAATCATGGAAAAAAGCCTGATTAGAAATTTAGACACAACTACATTGTTCCCTATGCCATAATTTGTATCTCTTCTTCTACTGAAATCATGATGTGGGTATAAAATGCTTACTTACTTTTGCCTTAATAGAGAAAGTTGTAGTGGATTGTTATGAGGTGGGATTTATATATCCCCTTTATCAGCCTAAATAAGATATTTGGTTCATTGCACAGTCATCTGACTTTTTTTGTTTACATAAGTTTTTTTGAGAATTTCATTCACAGATTTATTTTTTTATCAAATCCACTTCCACTACCCATTTTAATCCTATTATATCATTTCATTTTTCCTTCTCAACTTCATGTGCTCTTTAAAAATCTACTGATTCCACTTAGTGATGTTTCTATGTGCATAATTATAGGGCCACTTACTGGAATAAGAGTAGCCTATCAGGAGCCTCAGCCAAAGTAAACTGACTCTCACTCTCCTAGAAGTCATGGATTACCAATAAATTCTCAGCTAGGGATAGCCATTAGTGAGTACCCGTATCTGCACATTAATTTTGGCTGGCATAATAGTTACAATTCTTGTGCCTGATGTTATAATGCAGAGTCATATTTGCAATGTCCCTGGTCAAAGTAAAGAGAAAAAGAAAATGTAGAATGTACAATGCTAAGCTTGACATTTATCTCCTGTCCCCAAAGCTCAGAGATCATCTCAGAGAAAAAGGGAAAAAAATTCTAAGAGGCCAAACAGCAGAAAACTTCTGTGAAACTATTTTCTGAATATGACAGCAACCCCACCTAACATTCTTTATGTGTAAAGGAAAGTGTCTTTTAGTATTGCTTGCCAATTAACACTAGATTAGAATCCATTTGAAGCCTCATTGATTTTTGTTTCTTCTTAATGATTTCACAAATAAACATTTACAAGGAGATTTTGTTTGTTTGTTTGTTTGTTGTTTTTTTGTTTTGTTTTGTTTTTGTATCATCAAATTCACTGACTCTCTTTTTCAAAACTATGTTTCATTGTGGCAGTATTAGATGACCCCTGACACTTCCCTTCTCATTTTCATTGTGTTGTTCTTTACTCAATGGAAATTTCATGTTATTGCCTATTATCTGAAGCTATATTTTGTTTTCATGTTTACTATAGTATGATACTTCTTTTAGGACAGTTTCATGTTGCCATGGGAGAAAAGGAACTCCCTGGATTCATACTCCGTGTAGCCTTTCTGTGTCACCAAAATGGGAAACAAAGAGTAAAGAATGTTGAAAGATTTACAAAAGTACATTTGAATTTTGGTAGATGAGCAATGCAGCCATGGAAAAGTCTGTAAAAAAAGAAAAGGAGCCCTTAAATGGCACAGCCATAAATTACTGGCTCATGTAAATATGGAGATGTAATCATAAAATTGCCAAATTCTTTTCTAGCCCATGCTTTATCACCATATATCAATAAAGCCCTAATGTAGTTAAATATATTCCAGTTGAAAGAGCTATAAAAATTAGATTTTTCTGGTTATACTTCTAGAGAAGTCCAAAATCAAAGCAAAAAAATATAAAATTATATGAGAGTAATTTGTAAGCACTACAGAAAGTGTGAACATGAGACACAAAATATTTCCTAAACTCTCTAAATTAAGCCTTAATTCTCATGGTTATTTCTACTAATATAATTCGAGTTTTCAATGAAAATACATAGGGAATGTTAGTAATATGAAAAAACAATGTGAACTAATAAAAACGGATCAGCTGATTCAAATCAGACAAATTTTTGGAGTTATAAGACATCAAATCTTAAGTGAATGTAAATATTTTCAATTTAAAAAGGAACAAGCTATATGCATATAAGACAAGAAGGGAAAAAAGAGAAGTTTCTTTGTTGAGTGGTAAAGTATATACACTTATCTGTGGTTATAAAGAAAAGTATTTATAGACTATTGTTAGAAATTTGGCTCTTTTAGGTTATTATAAGTTGTAGATTTTTCTCCCATAGCCAGGACATCACCAATATTGACTAGTTGGCTAGGTTTTCTAGTACCAGAAATGTTTTTCCTATTATTTACTGTGCTGTGTTGTACGTCAAATCATCTGTTGCTGCAAACGTTTATAAGACACAGCTTCATTCTTGGGATTATCATGCCATGCTGGTGTTTATTGTCATTAATAACTTCTCAAGAGTAAATAGGACATTTTTATGACTCTTCCTTGAAAGCAGGTAGACACCTTCTAACAAATCTTCTGAGCTGAGTACATGGCCTTTAGCAACTATAGAAATCCAGAAAGTGTAATGGAAGAACTGGTAGGACAGGGAGATTGGAGTCCAATGGAGAGGGGAATAGTGGAGGACCAGTGATCTGTTCATGGAATTAGGACACTGGGAGAAATAACAGGAAACCTGTTGTTTTGCTAAGTGGTAATGATGTCAAACTGTGTCATAACTATTTATGCTTATGCTTATAGATTTGTGGAGCTCTAAACTTTGGCCAAAGAAGCTTCATTTTGTAGCAGGTAGTGGTTAATGCAGAAACTACTAAGTGGTCAGAATATTTAGCATCAATAGCACTAAATGCTTATTTGTGACTATATTGACTTTGTCAACATTCCATGAGCCAAGGCTCAGCTAGTTTCACTAAGGAGTGGAAGCAAAGACCGTTAAGAGAAACTGAGTAGGAGGAAGAGTTCTGAAATTTTGAATTCTTAACACAATAGAGCTGTTTCCTACATCAGCTCATAGCAGCTGAGCCTACCTGTACAATATCAAGCCAGTCACATTTCTAGCATGAGTTGAGGAGGGGCTTGACTCTATCTGCAGTGGTATTAGCAGTTGATGGCTGCTGAATGAGAAAGTGAGTTAGTCTCCTTTGGGCAGCTGGGGTATTGCTCATACAATGGAAGTGGCCACATGTACTTTGAAAAACACTTCAATGAAGTCATATCTTAACCTTAGTTGTTCATAGGATTGAGTTATGATCAGAATACTTTAAAAAAATATGCCTAAAATCAGCTGCCTAGTGTCAGACTCTTGAAGTTTGAAACCACACCAGCTATTGAGTCATGCTGAACTGGATTTTCTTCTTGTCTCATGCAGATTGTTATTGTATGGGTCATGGTGGTCACAGAGACCACACCAAAAAAGATAGCTATTGCAACAGATATTAACCCAGATCGAAGTATTCCTAGCACTATAACTTCAAAACACATATTCCACAAAATTGAAAACTGAATGTTTCTCATAAAGGGAAACACAATGGATATTGGAATTTGATGGAAGCCTCAAGGGAACTGAATGAAAGAGGGAATAGGGAGGGGGGCAGGATGGGGCAGAAAATGTATGCAAAGTAAGCAGAGAGTGGGAAGGGAGAACAGTGATGGGACAATATCTAGAGATCTGGGATGGGGAGATGCCCCATAGGATCCATGGGGGCAACTTGAGCTAAAAATTATTGGAAATGGGGGATATTCATCTTGAAGTGTCCACTTCTTGTAGACAGGCAGACCTCCTAGTGGAAGGATAAAGACAGCAGCACACTCACAAAGCCTTGGACCCAAAAGGTGTCCTGCCTATAAACTATGCAGTGACATAGACTGCCCCAAACTGAGACTGATCCTGTGGGCAAGAATCAATCCCTGACACTATTAGTGATACTCTGTTATACTTGCAGATAGGAACCTAGCGTAACTATCCTCTGAGAGACTATCCAGCAACCAATGGAAAGAGATGCAGAGACTCACACCCAGACAGTAGATGGAGCTTGGGGAGTCTCATGTAAAAGTTTGGAGAAAGAGTGAGGGACTTGAAGAGAATAGGGACTCCACAGGAAGACCATTTGAAATGTAAATAAATAAAATAACAAATCAAGAAAAAGTAATTCAAAGTCTTCATCCTATAATGCCCTTTCTGACTCTCTATGGAATCATTTCTTTAGTCTCTGTATGGTTTGGGTAGATTTTTCCTTCTTTTGTCCTGAATTCTAATAAAATTAAAGAAATTGCTTCCTCAACAAAATTCTCAACAAAATACTTTCAAACCAAATTCAAGGAAATATCTAGTTGCTCATTTATCATAGTCAAGTAGACTTTATCTCAGGAATATAAAGACAATTCAGCATATCAAAATATATAAATGTAATATGTCAAATAAATGGACTGAAATACATATATCACATGGTCATTTAGACAAGGTTCTAATAAACATAGAAACACACACACACACACACACACACACACACACACACCCTCTTTGAGAGCTTTGTTTAACATATTTTGATCATATTCTCATATTCAATCCTCTCCACCCTAATTCTTTCCAGATAGAAAAAAATTCACTACCTACCTATGGTTGTTTAAATGAGGATGCCCCCCCAGGTTTAAATATTTGAAAACTTGGCCATAATTGATATACATGTTTGAGAAGGAATAAGAGGTGTAACCTTGTTGGAATATGTGTGGCCTTGTTGGAGGAGATCTGTTACTTGAGTTGAGCTTTTAGGTTTCACATCAGGCACAGTGTTGTTGTCTTTCTGCCTATAAAGTCTGTTATTGTTCTGTATAACTGAGCAATTAATGGAGTAAGCAAGATGTGATCCCTCAGCTATGGGTCCAATGCTGTGCTTGTCTGGCACAGTACTCTGCCATATTGTTTATAAACTATTATTCAGAAACTGTTAACAAGTCCCCAATTAAATGCTTTCCCTTATAAGTTGCCTTGGTCATGGTGTCTTACAGTAACATAATAGTAACTAAGACATCAAAGAAGTATTGTTTTTTAAACTAAACCATCAAGACCAGTGTTTGCTGTCCACATATAGTTTTAGATGTATAGTGTTTTATTGGAATATGTTAGACTTATTATGAGCTACATTCTTAGAGAAAATTGACTCTTCCTCTCCCTGAAGCTAACAGTTGCCAAATACCTCCAGGGTAGGATTTTGAATCCATTCTCTTTTCCCTACTGGAATTTGGTCTGGTTTGGGCTTGAATAGGTTTTGTGCATGCTGTCATAATTCCTGTAAATTCATATGTGCAGCTTCCCCACTGTGTCCAAAAAGATACAGTTTTCTTATAGTCATTCACCATCTCTGGCTTTCACAAATGTTTTGCCCTTTCTTTCAAAATTTTCTGTGAGCTTTGGAAGGAAGGGTGTGTTATCTATGTTCCATTTAGGAAAGAGCACACCACAGTCTTTTATTATCTACACCAAGGTCCATTGTGGGCTGCTGTATTGATAATCATCTGCCATTATAAATACAAGCTTCTCAGATTATGGTTTAAAAATGCATTCATCTATGTGCATGATGATAATTCATTAGGAGTTGGATTCATGCTGTGTTTACTTAGTAGCATAATAATCCCCCCCCAAGGCCTATGACCTGTCCAGCCATAGGTTCTTGATCTGACCATGGTGAAAAGTATGACTTTAATCTTGTGAAATGGGACTTCTATCCAATCATAAAGTATTTAGTTACTATTTATGCCAGTGTAATTATATTACGGTATACCTTGTCATGCCAGTCAACATTTAAACCTTCTGATGAAATCTATCATCTCTCTATTATAAAAAATCCTAAAACTTTAGACTAAAAGGAACATACCTGAACATATTAAAATCTATATATGTAAAACCTACAAATCACATTTTTATATGGAGAACACAAAGAATTTTAATTAAAATCAGTAATAAGACAAGTAGGTTCACTTTTGTTTCTCTAATACAGTGCTAAGAATCTTAGCTAAAGCAATAAGAAAAGATGAAAATGAACATAATACAAATGGAGGAGGAAAAAATCAAAGTATATTTATTTGTAGGTGATATAATTCTATATATGAGAACTTAACGGTGTGACCATAAGCCTTTGTTAAAGGTGTTTATTAACAAATTACCAAGATACTGACTAAACATAAATACTTTGTTGCCTTCATATGTACCAAAGATAACATTAGGAGTAAGAAATTTTGGGAAGAATTCCATTTGAAATTGTTTAAAAAATACACACAAAAGACAAAAACTGGACCAGCAAGTTGTATATATATATTATATATATATATAATGTATATACATACATACATATATATTCATCTATATATACACTAACACACATACATATATATAATATATATATATATATATAATATATATAATATATATAATATATATATATATATAATCAAATAAAAAAAGATAATCAACTTGAGAGTAGAGAGGCATGAGAGCATTTTGAGGAGGTAGAAGACAGTAAGTGGATGGCTAAAGATCTTTTTAATTTAAAAAAAGTGATACTTTTATTTTAAATTAAACAATAATAAAATAAAATATAACATGGAGGCTAGAGCAATGCTATTTCAGATAATCTAGGTTTAGTTTTCAGAAAATGTCTATAATGTGGTTTGCGAACTGGTGAGTTGGGGTGGATTCTAAGTCCTCCCTGGCCTGGTGGCTACACTAAGTCAGCAAGTTCAGTGGCATGTCCTCAATGTTGTGTATCGTCCCTTAGAGAGCATGATTATTATATGTAGAAGAAAAATGAATAATAGTAACATCACAATGGATGGGAAAGAAGGTTAGGTATAATGTGTTATAAAGTGATGTACTGTACATAAACTGTTATAATGTTATAGAAATTGATGTTAAATTAGACAGTTCTATATATATATTTTTTTTTTTGGTTCTTTTTTTCGGAGCTGGGGACCGAACCCAGGGCCTTGCGCTTCCTAGGCAAGCGCTCTACCACTGAGCTAAATCCCCAACCCCCAGTTCTATATTTTTAATTATGGGGAATCCATTAAAACAATGTTTAAAGAGTGCTTATAAAATAGAATCATTTACAATGCTTCATTACTTTTTTAGAACATAAAAGGACAAAATCATGTTTAAAATCATATTTTAAAATACCAAAGATATTAATTTAATGATAATCATAATTTAACAACACCATATTTTAACTAACTGAAATAACCATCTACACAATAATCACTTCATATGTGAATTTTCTAAGTACAGTAATTTAAGGCAGACACTGTCAGGGTAGAAAAGAAAAGATGGAACAAATTTAATAGCTTGGTTAAAATTGGCAAAGGACTTGAAAGAAAAATGGAAACAGTTTGTATAAAGGGTGTTGTGGTTTGCCCTGAAGTTATCTGTATTTTGATGCTAATTCCACAGCCAGAAGGACAGCTGCCTAGTCATGTACTCAGGAATCAGGTGACTTCACCAGAGCCTCCCCATTGAATTTGTAAAATACTGGTGAGGGGCAGGTACAGGATAGAAGGAGGCCTGTCATTGGAGGAGAAGGAAGGATGGGAGGGAGAGAAGTTTGAAGGAAGAGGAGGAGACTAGAGAGAGAGGAAGAGACAGGACAGGGGAGAGAGAGAGAGAGGGGAGAAGCCATGGCAGGTGATGTTAAGATTCTGCTCTATGTATTTACAGGTTGTTATAAATGTTCCTAAGGGATGGATGGTATTAGGCTTTGCATCGTAAGGGTATTACATCTTTACCAATTGGGTCAAAAGATTATTGTGTTGTGTTATTTTGTGAGGGTTTGAGTATAGGGAAAGTGTGTGGCAGCCAAGAGACACTGGGCAGCTGAGGAGTGGGGATGTGTTTCCCAAGATACCTAGCAGATATCTTGGGGGCACTGCAGTGCGGACCTAGTGTGGGGGGTGGGGGGGGGAGAAAACTTTACTCTTTTTTATTTTTATATTTTTACAACAACAAAAGGGGACAACTTTTGTTAAGTTGGAATATTGTATGGGAGATCAGAGAAAGTGCTGATGGCTATAACAATAATACAATGAATACATGTAAGAAATTGTCAAATAATGAACAAAATGCTTGTGTGTGTGTGTGTGTGTGTGTGTATGTATTATTAGTAAGATCAATTACTAGTAATTTTTAGAAAAAAAAAGCATAATGACCAGATGTTTGACTGATTGGTTGTAACAATGATTTAAGGAGGAATGAATAATACAAATAATTATAACACATTCTGTTGATTAAATAATTATTAATACTTATTTTATGAGGACGGGCTAGATAATAATGAACCAAAATATATTATTTTATCATAGGAAAACAACAGATCATTTTACTGATGAATATCATTGCAG
The DNA here is from genome assembly GCF_011064425.1 of Rattus rattus. NCBI lineage: Eukaryota > Metazoa > Chordata > Mammalia > Rodentia > Muridae > Rattus > Rattus rattus. The sequence goes on from NC_046172.1 coordinate 105,624,054, forward strand.
AACTCCTCAATATAATATTGGCAATTGTTTCTTAAAATTTGTAAGGATTTGAATAGAATAATTAGAATTTTTTATTTAAAGTTTCTCTTGTTGGTTCTTCATTGAAAAATCAAGCAGTGCACTAAATTAGGTTAAAGAAAGAGATTAGTTGATATAGCAAAGTTATTTGCAAAGATCACTATCCAGTCATGTTAAAATTCTCAGCAAACCAGGAAGTGACTGCCTTACTTGGCGGAAAAATCACAAAACTAAAGAAACTAACATTATATTCTATTAAAGACTAAATTAAAAAGCCTTTCCTTTAGGACTGGGTACAAAGACAACCGTGTCCTCATCATTTTTCCTGCAAGTTTATTATAAAATTATTAAAATGAATATGTATATATTAGAAGAAATAAGATGAAATTTATTTCCACATATCATTATTGTCTAAGGTTGAAAGCTATAAAATTTGAAATTTGAAATTAAAACACCCTTCTAGAAGTTATAAGCAAGTATAGAAAAGTTTACAGGATAGCAAAAATATAAAACTACCATGTGTTTTTATATGTCTGAGTGATGATTTCATAATCCTCATAGATTTCACAATAAATAGCAGTTATAGTATCAGAATAAATTTTGGAGTTAAATTTTCCAAAAAATATATAATCAATATGCAAGAAAGTATGAAACACAGATAAAAAGAATAGAACCCCTGAATAAATTTGTGTTCATGAATTCGAAAAAAATTCAGTATTATGATGTCAATTCTTCACAACTTTATCTATTCAGTACAGTCTTACAGAAGACACTGGTGATCTACTTTACATATATTGAAAAACAATTTTTCAAATTTAGATAGAAAGTCAAAAGACTTGGAAGCACCAGCACAAGGGTAAATAAAATTTAAAGGGAAAAGGCCCTTGAGTTTACATAACTTTTATTTATTAATTTTCTCATTTGACAATTTCATACATGGAATATATTTGATTCTTCTTATACCCACAAAACCTCTCTTATCTTTATAGATTCTCCTTGCCAGTTCTCTCTTTTAGGTTCATAATTTTGGCTTTGATTTTGAATCATTAGTTTAAGCAGTGTTCTATGTGATCATTGGATTAGAACTATACATTAGAATTTGGGGAAGGTCACCTATGGTTACCAAACTGATGGCAATGTCTTTCATTTTACTAAAGCTATTAGTAGAAAATAATTGAGCAGTTAAGTGCTAGGCCCTCTGAATCTATCTTCAATTTATGTCTGACTGTTGGCATGCCCATCCTTCTTTTAAGAAAAACTTCATACGAAATATTTTGGTTATATTCATTCCCATCACCCAGCTCCTTCTAGATCTCCACCACCTACCTTTCAGAATTAATAATATTTAGTCTCTCTTAAAATAATTAAAATAAAAATCATTGCACACACAAAACAAAACAGAACAGAACAGAACAAAGAACAAACATTGGAGGCCATTTTGTGTTGGCTAAATATTCCTAAGTGTACAGTCTGCCCTAGAGTAGAGTTAATATATCCATGTCCCTCCATTGAAGAAAAGTGATTTCCCCCCTCTCTGAGCAACTATAAATTACAAATAGCTTATTGGTTAGGGAAGAGAATTTGTAATTACATCCCCTTTTCGATGCTGGAATTTTTCTCTTGTTTGCACTTATGCAGATCTTGTGTATGCTGTCACCGACTCTGTGATTTCTTATGTCCCCTATTGTCACCAGAAAACATTTTCTTGGAGTTGTTTGCAAACTTTGCTCTTCCATTCTTCCTGCTTACTACAGAGATCCCTTCTACAGGGATCCCTGAGCCTTGAGGAGAGGAGTGTGACTCAGATGTCTCGTTTAGTGTTAAGTATTCCCAGTTTTTCATTTTTTGCATACTTTCTAGTTCCTGCTAATCCTCATCTGTTGCAAAAAATGTTTCCCTAATAAGTTTTGGGTGATTTTCTGACCTATGAATATAGCAATATAATTCAGAGTTATTTCCTTGCTATGTTCATTTATCAGAATAGTTGTAGGACGTTTTCTCCTAAAACCCATAATCTATCTAGTTTCAGATATTTTACCTCATTAATAGTAACAGTTGTGAGTTCTCTCTCATAGAACAGGTCTTAATTCTGAACTCAAGGTGGTTAGTTACTTCTGTAACATTTGTCCCTCAAATGTTGCCTCAGTGGATATATCTTGCTGGCATGTTGCTATTGTAACTCACAGAATTTGTGCTTGGGTGAGATATGTGATTCATTTCTCCTTATGTTATATGTGTAGTACTTTCTAAGAAAATGAATGTCAGTTGGTAAGGAGAAGTCTTCTGCATATTAGGTTCACTATCTAGCTCAAATTTTTACATGTTTGATAATAGAAGTATATGGTGTCTTCAGACATAGGGTCCAACAGGTAGTGGAGGGTAATTAATAGCATTGCCAGTATGCTTAAAATTTGGGGAGTTTCTCTATGAGAATCCTTGATCCAGTGACTCATAAAGAGGCAAAGCATTTTAATACAGGGGATTTATTTGATAATATATCATGTCTATTTTTGGCTTTGTATCTCCATTAAATGGTACACCATTTAATTCCTTGTATGTGTGTGTATATACATGTGGCTTTCCAAAATGTGCTTAGAGTCCGTTATCATTCCAAATAGGCTTATTCTTGTGTAGACTTAGGCCTCTGAATTTCCTGTGAATTTGTAGATATAATGAGTACATCTTTCCCAGAAAATTACATTTCCTAATTTCTGGCCCTTACATCTTTCTACCCCCTTTTTTCTAACATTCTCTGAGTCTTAGAGAGGATGGTATAGGTGATGTATTTAGGGCAGAGAATTCACCAATCATTCTCTCGAATGTGTTCACCCATCAGTATTTGAATTCACTGGAAAGAGAGGATTCTATGACTGAGTCCAGGAGTAGCATTTGCCTGTTGGCATGAATATAAATATTTATGTGGCTGCTTAATAACACTTGTGACATTATTATACAAATGGGTACAAAGTCTGACAGCTTATGTTTTTAAAGTATTTTTAAAGTATTTTAAAGTAACAAAGAGAGTATGACATGATGCATAAATAGGCACATGTAAATTGATCAAAACCGAGATCCATTGAATAGATGCAAAGATAGTCACCTGAGGTTTAACATAAACACAAAGGGAATATAATGAAGAAAGAGTAAACTTTTTAGCATACGCTAAAAGAATTGGTCATCAATATAAAAAATAAAGCAAAGCATATAGCTCATGTATCCCATAATATCTCAAAAATATAAATCTCCTAGAATATAAGAATTAATAAAACTTGTACGACTTTGATGGTAAGATTTTAATCAGTACATCTATAATGGCAAAATATTGTTTGGACTTTACCAAAATTATAATTGTTTGACCTGCAAGGACAGTATTATGAAGATGAAAAAGACAAAACAGAAACTGGAAGAAAATATTTGTGAAACACATAACTAATATAAGTTATTTTAGTAACTTAGGTTCCACAATTATTGACAAAGATATTTAACAACAGAAAATGTCTTTGATGTTGTGGTTGAATTAATTGATTATGAGGATGTAAAAATAGAGAGTGTGTAAAACCTTTTTGGGAATTTTCTTTTTAACCTAAACATAGTCTTTCCATATGATCCAGCACTCAAGTTCCATACACAATCATTTTGATACCAAAGGGCCATGCAAATCTTGCACACGAACATGTGTATAGCTTCTTTATTAATAAACTTGAAATACTAAAAGTAACCAAGATATTTTCTAATTGCAAGATGGAGAAATGACTGGTGTTATATCTACATGATGTATCTACATAGGAATACATAGGAATTAGCTGTCAACTTAGGAAGAGGTATAGATATATCTAAAATGGATATTAAAAATGAAGAGACACTTCTGGTTTCTACCTGTGCCCTGAGCCGAACCGGTCCCACAGCTTTCTGAACCCAAATCTGTGTGAGAGATGGATTCTCAGAAGCATGGAAAATCCTGAGAGCTCAGAGGAGACAATTACTTCTGGTCACATTCCTGGCCCAAGAGGAACCTGCCTAGTGCTTTCTGGGCAGAGGAACCTAGGAGCAGTCAGAGTCAAGAACCTTCCAGTTTCCTCCTGTACCCAGAGCTGAAAGTCATTTGCCAGGAGCTCTGACACTACTAAGAACAGAGGTTAAGACCAACTATTCTGCTCTAAGGAACCAGCCTACAGGCCTCAGGACACACAAAGCCAGTAGTAGTCTGGGACAGGACTCTTGCGGTTTCTTCCTGCACCCAGAGTTGACTTGGTCACACAGCTCTCCATACCCAGATTCGCCTGAAAGAAAACATATCTACAGGAGGGCTGACACACAGGCTAACAGGAGGGTGAAGCCACTGTCAGAAACTTCAAGACAAGCTAATCCCAGAGGCAACCTGATAGCAAGAGGCAAGCACAGGAATCTAAGCAACAGAAAACAAGACTAATTGGCATCATCAGAGCCTAATTCTCCTACCAAATCAAATACTGGCTATACAAACACACAGGAAAAGCAAGATCGGGATTTAAAATCACATCTCATGATGATGATAGAGGACTTTAAGAAGAACATAAATAACTCCCTTAAAGAAATACAGAACAACAAAAGTAAACAAGTAGAAGCCAATAAAGAGGAAACATAGAAATCCCTTAAAGAATTACAGGAAAATACAACCAAACAGATGAAGTAATTGAACAAAACCATGCACGATTTAAATATGGAAATAGAAACAATAAAGAAATCACAAAAGGAGACAGCTCTGGAGATAGAAAACCTAAAAAAGATATGAGAAGTCATAGATGAAAGCATCACTAACAGAATGTAAGAGATAGAAGAGAGAATCTCAGGTGCAGAAGCTATCAGAGAAAACATCAACACAATCATCAAGCATAATGTAAAATGCCAAAAGCTCCTAACCTAAAACATCCAGGAAATCTAGGACATAATAAGATCAAACCTAAAGTAATAGGTATAGAAGAGAGCAAAACTCCCAAATTAAAGGGCCAGTAAATATCATCAACAAAATTATAGAAGAAATCTCCCTAACCTTAAGAAAGAGATGCCCATAAACATACAAGAAGCCTATAGAACTCCAAATAGATTGGACCAGAAAAGAAATTCCTCACATCTCATAATAGTCAAAACACGAAATGCACAAAAAAAAGAAAGAATATTAAAAGTAGTAAGGGACAAAGGTCAAGTAACATATGAAGGCAGACCTATCAGAATTACACAAGACTTCTCAACAGAGACTTTGAAAGCCAGAATATCCTGGGCAGATGTCATAGAAACCCAAAGAGAACACAAATGTCAGCCAAGGCCACTATCTCCAGCAAAACTCTCAATAAACATGTATAGAGAAACAAAGATATTCCATGACAAAATCAAATTTATACAATATTTTTCCACAGATCCAGACCTACAAAGGAAAACTCCAACACAAGGAAGGAACCTTTATCCTAGAAAAAGCAAGAAAGTAATCTCCTTGCACCAATCCCAAAAGAAGATAGTCAAATGAACATAATTCCACCTCTAACAACAATAGTGATAAGAAAAAAATCACTAATCCTTAATATCTCTTAACATCAATGGACTCAATTCCTCCATAAAAAGACATATACAAACAGACTGGATACATAAGGAGGACCCACATACAGGAAACACAACTCAGTGACAAAGACAGATACTACCACATATTAGAAGGCTGAAAAATAATTTTCCAGGCAAATGGTTCCAAGAAACAAGCTTGAGTACTCATTCTAAAATCGAATAAAATTGCCTTTAAACCAAAAGTTATCAAAAAATATAGGGAATAACACTTCATATTCATCAACGGAAAAATCCACCAAGATGACATCTCAATCCTACATATCTATACTCCAAAAGCAAGGACAACTACATTCATAAAAGAAACCGTATTAAAGTCCAAAGAATACATTGCACCTCTCACAATTATAGTGGGATGTTTCAACACCCCACTCTCATCAACGGACAGACCATGGAAACAGAAACTAAAGAGAGGCATAGAGAAACAAACAGAGGTTATGAATCAAATGGAGTTAACAGGTATTTACAGAACAGTTCATCACAAAGCAAAAGCATATACCTTCTTCTCAGCATCTCGTGGTACCTTCTCCAAAACTGACCATATATTCAGTCAGAAAACAGTCCATAACAGATACAAGAAGGCAGAAATAATGCCAAGTATCCTATTAGATCACCAGGGACTAAGGCTGGTATTCAGTAACATCAACAATGACACAAAGCCCACATGTACGTGGAAGTTGAATAATGTTTCTACTCAATGATAAAGTTTGCATGGCAAATAAAGAAAGAAATTAAAATACTTTTAAGAATTTAATGAAAAATGAAGGCTTCAAATACCGAAACTTTATGTGACACAATGAAAAATGTTAGCAGAGGAAAATCAGATCTGTTCAATTAAAAAGCTGAAGTCTGGAAAGAGACCACTGGAAGTAGCTTAAGACAGCAACTGAAAAAAGCTCTAAAACAAAAAAAAGCAAAGGCCCCAAAGAGGAAATACAGGAAATAATCAAACCTCATTGCTGAAATCAAGCAAAGAGAAACAAAAAGATCTATTAAAGAATCCACACAAACAGGACCTGGTTTCGAGAAAATCAACAAGATAGATGAGTTCTTAATGAATAACAGAGTCTGAGAGAGCGTATCTTAACTTAATCAAAACTAAAGTGAGAATAACAACAGAATCTTGAGGAATTAAAAAAAAAAGTATATCAGAATACTACAAAAGCACTATATTGAGCAAAATGGAAAATATATAAAATGGACAGTTTTCTGGATATACCAAAAAGGCACCATAGTTAAATCGGGATCAGATAAACAATCCCTAAAACAATTCCCACAACTCCTAAAGAAATATAAAACAATTATTAAAAAGTCACCCAACCAAAAAAAGCCCAGGACGAAGATGAGTTGGATTAGTGGAAATTCTATCAGACCTTCATAGAAGACCTCATACCAATACTATCCAAATTATTCCACAAAATAGACAGAAGAACACAACTGAATTCCCTTCTATGAAGCTAAGTTATATGATAAACCACACAAAGCCAACCAACAAATAAAGAGGAACTTTCTGAACAAATTATCTTGCGAATATTGATGCAAAAATACTCAATAAAATTCTCATAAACTGAATCCCAGAACACATCAAAACGATCGTCCATCATGAACAAGTAGGCTTCAACTCACGGATGAAAGGATGGTTCAATATATGGATAACCTCAGAGGAATCCACTATATATAAATCAAAAGGAAAAAACCATGATCATCTCATTAGATGGAGAAAAATCATTTGATATAATTAACTTCCCTTTATTTTAAAAGGTTTGGAAAGATCAAGGAATTCACAAGGACCATACCTAGAACATAGTAAAAACAACATACAGCAAACCAGTAGCCAACATCAAGCTTAAATGAAAAAATTGAAGCCAATCCCCACTAAAATCAAGAACTAGACAAGGCTGCCCATTCTCTCCCTATTTATTCAATATAGTACTTGAAGTCCTGGCCAGAGCAATCAGACAACAAAAGGTCAAAGGAATACAAGTTGGAATGGAAGAAGTCAAAATAACACTATTTGCAGATGATATGTTAATATACTTAAGAGATCACAAAATTTCCACCAGAGAACTACTAAGCCTGCTAAACAACTTCAGCAAAGCGACTGCATATAAAATTAACTCAAACAAATCAGTAGCCTTCCTCTACACAGAGGATAAACAGGCTGAGAAAGAAATTAGGGAAATGCCACCCTTCAAAATAGTCACAAATAACATAAAATACCTCTGATTCTAACCAAGCAAGTCAAAATCTGTATGACAAGTGCTTCAAGTGTGTCAAGAAAGAGATTCTGTATTCCTCAGCTGAGAATTCTTTGTTTAGCTCAGCACCCCACATTTATTAGGATTATTTGGCTCCTGGAGTCTAACTTTTTGGGTTCTTTGAATATATTGGATATTAGTGCTCTATGGATTAAGTTCTCTCAGAGGGATGGAAAGACATCATACCAATGGACTGGCAGGATTAATATAGTAAAACGGCCATTTTGCCAAAACAATCTACAGATTCAATGCAATCCCCATCAAAATTTCAACATATAGTTAGAAAGAGCAATTTGCAAATTCATTTGGAATAAAAAAAAAAAAAAACCCAGGATAGCAAAATCTATCCTCAACAATAAAAGATCTTGGGCAATCATCATCCCTGACCTCTAGCTGTATTTTAGAGCAATAATGGTAAAAACTGTATTGTGTTGGTACAGATATAGGCTGCTAGATCAGTGGAATAGAATTAAAGTCCCAGAAGTGAACCCATACACCTATGGTCAATTGATTGTTGACGAAGGTGCTAAAACTATCCAGTGGAGAAAAGATAGCATTTTCTACAAATGGTGCTGGTTCTACTGGAGGTCATCATGTATAAGAAATCAAATTCATTCTTTGGGCCCTGTACAAAGCTTAAGTCCAAGTGGATCAAGAACCTCCACATAAAATCAGATATGTTTGAATGAATAGAAGAAAAAGTGGGGAAGAGCCTCCAATACCTGGGTACTGTAGAAAGTTACTTGGACAGAAGAATAGCTTATGCTCTAAGATCAAGAACTGACAAATGGTATCACATAAAATTGTAAAACTTTTGTAAAGCAAATGACACTATCATTAGGACAAAAGGCAACCAACAGATTAGGAAAAGATCTTTTATCAATCCACCATCCTATAGGCACTAATATCCAATATATTCAAGAACTCAAAAGGGTTAGACTCCATAGCCAAATAGTCCCTACATAATTGAATGGGAACACTAAGAACTTCTCAATGAGGAATATCAAATGGCTGAGGAAGTGCCTAAAGGAAATGTCAACATCCTTGGTCATCAAGGAAATACCAAATCAAAAACAACCTGAGATTCCGAAGTCATAACAGTCAGAATGGCTAGATCAAAACTCAATTGACAACATATATTTGTGAGATGTGGAAGAAATACCCTCCATTATTGGTGGGATTTGAAACTAGTGCAAGCACTCTGGGAATCAGTCTGGGAGGTTTCTCAGAATTGGCATAGTATATCAGAGTACCAGTTATATGCATCTCTCAGGCATATACCCAAAAGATGGTCCAACACATATCAAGAGCACATGCTCCACTATGTTCATAGCAGCCTTAATTATAGTAGTCAGAAGCTGGAAAAAAACCAAATGCCCTTCAGTAGAGGAATGGATAGAGAAAATGTACATCTACACAGTGCAGTTCTACTCAGCTATTAGAAAGAATGACTACATGAAATTCTTAGGCAAATGGCTGGAACTAAAATATATTATCCTGAGTGTGGTACCTAATCACACACAGAAAAAAAAACATGATAAGCACACATGAATAAGTGTATATTAGCCTATAAACTCAAATTACCCTAGATACAATTCACAGACCACATGAAGCTCAAGAAGAAAAGATGACCAGCACAGATGTCAGTATTCTTAAAAGGAGGACAAAATATTCATAGGAGACGGGAGAACAAAAGTTTGAGCAGAGACTGAAGGAATGGCCACCTAGGTGCCTAACCCACCTAGAATCACACACATATATATATGGCCACCAAACCCTAGACAATATTGATGAAGCCAAGAAATTGCATGCTGATAGGAATGTGAGTACAGCTATCTCCTGAGAGCCTCAGCCAGAGCATGAGACAAATACACAAGCAAGTGCTAGGCAGCATGTGAGAACAGGGTTCCCTATTGAGAGGTTAGAGAAAGGATCAAAGGGAGCTGAAGGGGCTAAAGCCCCCATAAGGTACAGCAATACTAACTAACCAGGCTCCTAGGGACTAAACCACTCACCCAAAGCTCTTTGCTGCTGCATATGTAACAGACGCTGACCTTTGTTGGGCACCAATGTGGAGAAGCCCTTGGTCTTGCTAAAGCTGGACCCCACAGTGTAAGAAGAGAATGTGTCAGGGGTGGGGAGTCAGGAAGATGGGGTGGTTGGGGAGGGGAGTACCTTCATACAGATAGGGGGAGGGGAGATGGGATAAGGGCCTTATGTATGGGAAACCAGGAAAGGGATTAATATTTGGAATGTACATAAAAAATATCCAATTAAAAAAAAGAGAGAAACCAACACAAAATGGAACATATTTGTATGATTCTATGTTTGTTGCATTGTAAAATAGAGAAAAACTGAGAAATAGTAAATAGATTAATGGTTGCCATCGATTTGAAATGTCATTTGAATAGGGAAAGCATGGGAAAATTTTCAGGGTGATAGAATTCTCCTTTATTGTACTTATATTTTATACTACTTTATACCACTATATATCAGTGTATGGATTTTAAATGCATAAAATTACAACAGAATCTACTTTAGCATACACAAATTTAAAAATCATTAAGTATCACGGACTCCAAAGATAGGATAAATGGTATTATGCAATTAAATACATGTATTAAAATATATTATACTACCTTCTTGAAGAATATATTTACACACACACACACACATACATATATACATTTAATCTTCATTGTTAACTTGAAGGGATTCAGAATCAACATGGAAAAAAGTCTCTAGTCATGTCTGTGTTAGGTTAATTGAAGTGGGATGACCCATCTTTAAGCATGGTAGCACCATTCATTGATCTGTGGCTCTCGAATGGATAAAGATGATAGCAAGTGCATTAATCAAGTGTATTCACATTCATTTACATATGATTTATTGGAATTGTTATATTTTGTCTATTCCATCAATCATTGCCTATAAATGGGTGGTCCAAAATTAGTAGTCGTTCATTCCATGTGGCTAGATGTCTCAGCTGGTCTTCACTATACCCCAAAGACAGGCTGTAATAACAGTGAAAGTATGAACTTATTAGTGAGAGTGAGGGCCAACCTGCAAGAGCAAGTACCTTTTTCTCCCACATTCTTTTTTAGGCTGACACCATAAGGTCCAGATTCAAGGCAGCTCTTCTTACTTCAAAATATTTAGGATCTTTGTTATTTCTTCTAACTTTAAATAATTCAATTTTAAAAAGTCCCTCCTAACTATATCCAGGCAATTGGGTTTAGTTCCGTTTTAATTAGAGATATAGTCAAGTTGACAAACAAGAATAGTCATTAAAATCCTCCCTTCATCAACTTTATTCACAGCTATATCACCTTATAACATATTTAATTTCCAAATGAAAACATCCATATCACAATTATACCTAATAGGCTATATCTATCCTAAAATTGACCAATTAAAGAATGTGGGGAAAAAGGATAAGCTGTCATATACATGATCATAATGGTGACACAGAAAATTGTTGATTTTGCTTCCACTGTTATTAAGTCTATATATTTCTACAAACTTTCTTCTTAGGCTTCCTTTATTATAGATAATTGTGTTTTAGCCACCATCACAATTCTTAGAATAGTTTTGCACTCAAAATTCATTGTTAAATATTTTACATTCTGTAATGGAAAGTAAACTCTCATCTCCTAGGAAGCAGTTAGAAAACAGAAAGGGACAATTATGCAACTCTGGTTGAAGTTATTTACTAGCACTCTGTGGTAAAATCGCTATACCAAATGAAATAGTTTACATTAAAACTTTAATGGAAGCCCAACTAATTAGGACACTTAATTATTTTTTTAATAACAGAAGATTAAAAGGTGAATCACTCAAGAAAACTTTTAGGAAAATGTAACTATCCAGTACTCTGGTGTTATGGCAGACACATACAGTTGTTAAAAGTCCTATAATGAAAAAATGTAACCTACATGCTTAGTTAATAATGAAAAATAGAGTAACCGTTTGCTAAGGGTAGCAAGTATATACAATAATATAATATAGAATGACATGTGTCTGGTAGAATATATAGAGTCTTCATAATTTATTGGTTTATGTTATAATAAAATATTTTTAAATTAAATAGAAACTTAAAAAGCTTATGCCTCCTGTTGAGAAAAAAATAGAACTCTCTGAAATATGCAAAAATTAAGATTGCCAAAATATCTGTTTCTAGGCTCCAAAATATATTATATATTGATCATGTGCTTTGAAGTAGTTAATATCCTTGCTAAAACATTTGTTTTGATCTACCTTGGTGTCTGACATTATAGCACAATATTCTTTTTGTAGGAATCAAATAAAATGCTCCTCTTTTTTTTCTGTGATGTAGGGAATAATTACATATATGTAAATCCACCCTGCTTCCTCTGTATAACATTACTTCTATGTATGTTACTTTAGGGATGTCTTTTGTTATTAGGGAAGACTGTTTTCCTGTTCTCAGCACTCTTTAGTGGCCTATAATTCTTTGTGTAGGGTTGACACCTATGGGTTCCCCAACTTCAAACCGCATTTATTTTAATGTTAGCATATCTATAGTTTTGTTCATGTTCAACCCGTGTTTGAGTAATCTTGTTGGTGAGACTTTATGGGTTTACCTTTTTTTTTAGATGAAGAAACACAGGCCTCAACAACTTTAACTTTTCTCTTAACCTTTTTATACACCCTGAGATAAACTTTTTAATGTAAGATGAAAATCTCTTCATAGGCACAAGTTACAAATTTTCTATGAGCAGTCACCACAATAACATATTGTTCAAGAGCAGATTAAAATCATTGCAGAAAATGAAATTGCAACAAAGATTATTGATTATGTATTCTTCTTTTGAAACTTATACCTAACTAAACATTTCTCATCTACTGTCTCTCCACAAGCTGATTGTAACCCCAAAGCAATGATTCTTTTCTCATAGATTAAAAAGATTAAAGCAAGCCAAGTCTACAGTGGCAAGTGTCTCCCTGTGCTTGACTGATGATCATCTGTTCTTAGTAAGAAACAGGTCATCTGTCTTTTTTTTTTTCAATTGGATATTTTACATATTTACATTTCAAATGTTATCACCTCTCCAGGTTTCCCCTCCATAAACTCCCTATTTCATCCCCTCCCCCTGCTTCTATGAGGGTGGTCTCCCTCCCACCCACCTACTCCCACCTCACTGCACTGGCATTCCCCTACACTGGGGAATTGAGTCTTCATAGGACCAAGGACCTCTTCTATTTATGCTAGGCAATGCCATCCTCTGCTACATATGCGGCTGGAGCCAGGTCATCTGTCTTAAAACTTAGTTTTGAAGTCTTGATCAACTAGACCAGCTAATTATTGGTTTTCCAACTAGACCAACTAATCATTGGTTTTCTATTCTCATAATCATAATGGAATTGTTTATTTTTATTCATAACCTTTCTTTTTTGGATTTTTTTATTTAGATTTCAAATGTCATTCACTTTCCCAGTTTCTCAGACATAAGCCCCCTATCCCATCCCCCTTTCTAACACTCCTAGGAGACATAATGCCACAGTAAAATCCCTGTTACTCTCATTCTGTCTTGATCTCTCTTCCACAATGTTTTCTGCCTTAGGTACAAGAGTTGTTTTGTAGATATATCCGTTGGGATTGTGCTTCACATCTCTGTATTTTGATTGGTTGGAGTTTTCCCTAATTCTCTCTATATGTTGCAATGAATCATTTACTTGATGAGAGATGAGGATACTACACTTATCTGTGAGTGTAAAGAAAAAATTGGAATATGACAGTTTAATAAAAGGATAGTTGTAGGTTTTTCTCCAAGACCTATGATTTAAAGAGCACTAGATAGTTCACTCAGTTTCTAGTATGAAGCATCATTACCATGAATGAGTCTTAAGTGAGAATGCTCTTGGTTACCGCCAAGGCAAACATGCTACTATTGCACCCTTCTGGTTATTGTGCTTGGTTGGTCATTGCTGTATCACAACAGAATAGGACTGTTGGTTGCTTCTTTCTGTTGGAAGTTTGTCTGTCACCTTCTGGCATCTTTAAAAGAAGTGTGTTTCTTTTGAAGTTGTTATTTGGTTATAAGAGGAAGACAGTAACATAAAAAAAAAAACCATAGGAGAGTTTTCTATAAGGAAAACTTGAAAAATTATATAATTTCATTTTCACTTTAGAATATCATAGCATCTTAACATTTTTCACTATTCCTTAACAGTATGAATACTGATGTTTTGAAAATCCAAAGCAACCTTACAACTTTGAAGATTTAACCATGTTATCATAGCAACTAAAAAGATATGTTTGATATTTAATATAATTTTCCCAATAACTTGAAATTTTCTGGATTATAAAATATATTTTAACTTTGATCTCATTACTTTGATGACTTTACTGAATGCTAAATATATTTTGGCATGAATTCTGTTTGACTATCTTAATTTCAACTTGAAGTGAAAATACACACAAAAAATATCAGGGACATAAATTATAGGATCTGGTGCCGTTTCATATCTATGTGTGAACTGATACAGAATTTGGTGTTCATTGACTTTGATAGTATATATGTTTTGTACGTGTTGCTATTATGTGGGTTGGGCATGTACATATCAAGAGGTCTTTTATTCTCTATGATGAGACTTTTAAGATAAATTTATTATCTTATTAATAGTGGGCATAGTAGCACTGTGAAGAATGCTTTATACTGTCTCTTACAAATTGTAATTCTGCAATTATTTGATACTGGGAAGCAAAATATTGGATTGGATAAGTTTATTTATGAAGTACATGAACCTTTAATATAGCTCTTGCTTGACCTTGAGTATGATTATGTAGTAACACATTTATTCTGATAGGGCTAGAACTCTGTAATTCTACTGTCTCATCTTTTCATTCTCTCCAGTAAGCAGAAAATTCTAAACACTATCAAATTCTGCTGATGTTATTATGTTGGAGATTATTCATCTCTTGGGAGAGCCTTGAGATCAATTTGAGCTTGTTTCTTCGGTTGATGAGAACAAGGTATTAATTGCTCATGGAGCTAATGCTGTTAAGTTTCCTTCAAACACTGGCTGCCACAAGAAGGAGAAACTATTTTGTTTCAGCTACAACTGCAATTTTTATTTTTATTTCTGGCATCAGAGTTCTTTTAGATGTAAGAGGTACTAAGTAAATTAAATAAACATTTCTCCCTGAAAGCCTGTCTTTTAATGAATTGAAACATCTATACATTACCCTACCAAGAGAGGAGAGAGAGGAGAGAGAGAGAGAAGAGAGAGAGAGAGAAAGAGAGAATATCCCTTTACTACTCATCAAGAATCATCAGAATCCAGAGGAACCAATTAGAAAGCCCAAAATGAGATAAGATGAATTAATTGCATATTGCACAAATTTTACCGAGGTAATCACTCTTAGACATACCCCTTCTTAAATAAGTTTATCCTTATCCCAACATGTAATTTTTAGGAACCTTATGCACTATCATGTCCTAATCCTGGCACAATTCAATTGCTATGTATAAATACATAATAATGATAATATGAATCTGGATAAAGTTCAATGAAAATGCTAGTTCATTTATAGAACATAAAGACAACAATGTTTAAATGTTATCTTAATTTATGGTTCTATAAAAACTTAAACATTGAAAATCAAAGTAATGAACTAAAAAGAAAATTGGATAAGATATGCATGTTTTGTAAAACTAAGGAATTGTACTATATGGTTGTGGTATACCAATTCTCATGTACCAATGTGGATATCTTTGCTTAGAATCAGCAAATAAGTCTCATTCTGGCTAGACAGTTATGGTGCCTGACTTTAATCCCCTTACTTGGGAGGTAGAGGTAGGTGGATATTTGAGTTCAAAGCCAACCTGGTGCATAGAGCAAGTTCCAGTATGCTCAGAGACACAGACAAGCACCTGTATCAAAACAATATGAAGAAAGAAGGAGGAGGAGGGAGGAGGAGTAGAGGAAAGGAGGAGGGAGGAGGAGGAGGAGGGTAAGGAGGAGGAGGAGGAGGGGGAGGAGGAGGAGGAGGAAGGAGGAAGGAAGGGGAACAGGAAGAGGGGGGAAGAATGAGAACAAGAACATGATCTACAGTTCCAGCACAGCCAGAAAAAATCTGTCTCAAAAAGCCATGATGATATGCTGCTGCTGCTGCTGCTGCTGCTGCTGCTGCTGCTGCTGCTGCTGATGATGATGATGATGATGATGATGATGATGATGATGACAATCGACAATGATGATGATGTGATAGGAGAAACGATGACAAAAAACTATGATGTTAAGCGGACATGGTGGTAACTTTAATTCCAGTGCTTAGGAGACAGACTAAAACAAATAAAACAGAAATCATTCTATATGCCAGCATATGGAATTAAGTGCTGAAAACAGCTTTATTGTTGAAAAAGACACACACCCAAATCCACACCCCACAAACAGGGAGGGAGGGAGGCAGCAAGGGATGGAGAGAGAGAGGAAGGGAGGGAGAGAGGGTAGGAGAGGGAGAGGGAAGAGGAGGAGCAGCAGGAGGAGGAGGAACAGGAGGAGGAGGAGGGAGAAAGAGCAAGAAAGCATCCATCTACTGTAACTAGTAGAGAATTTATTTGGCCTCCTTTCGTCTTGAATTCCTCATTTGAGTAATGACTAACATTAGTACCATTAGTGTACTGGTGAACTGAGAAGATATGTAAAGCAACTCTGAAGCCTGGTATATATCTTAAGTTTACTGCCATGTCATCTTTAAAAGCTCTTCTGCAAACTGATTTTTCAGGGGGACTTTCTTGACTTACTTTTTAATCATAAGAGATGGTTCTCTGGAAAAGGAATGATGGGTCTACGCAGAGGTTACTGTGGATTTTCCACAATATTCTATTATAGACTGTGCTAAAGTAGCAGAAATGCTTATGATAGTTTTTCTTTGTAATAAACATGATTCATTAATTTTGATTGGTATCAAATTGCAAACAGAATGTGTTTCATAACTTCTACTGTCAGGTTAAGAGTGGTCATTATTGATTAGTGCTGCATATTCCCCTTATACATCATATACTTTTCCATAAAGACCTCAACATAAAATTTTGAGCTTGATGATTCTATTGATTTCACACCACCAACTGGTTTATGGCTCTAATTTTGGTTACCTTTGTGAATTTGTAGAGCTTTTAACCTTTTATATTATCTGATTAGAGTGCAATATGTGTTTGCAATGATGGCAAATTGCTATGGTGTATACTATTGATTTTAGTTAATGAAAAACTTGTTACTCTCTTCTTTTAATGGACTATTGCTAGGATTTTATAACTGGAGGCCTCTTCTTTATGGAGATGCCTAGTGCTCTGAAGGATTCTTGAAGCTTATACATTATTGTGGAAATACTGAAAAAATGACAATATTATCCAGGGGACTGTTATTAGTAACTTAGCTGGTTTGGCAACAATAACATTGGGAAAACAAAGTCCAAACAGTTTTCTTGCAGGTTCTTTTTGCCACTTTATTTGCTTTTTCAATTTAAATGATAAAAATAAGTAATTTCATTACAATATAGTGTTAATCATATTTACAACAATTAAATTGATGTAGAAGGGCAAACTAAAGCAACTCTCCCTTTCATTTAAAGCACAGCTTTCTGGAAGTATAGTTTCTCATGTACAACTCCTTTTATAAAAATATTAAATGAAATATCTGGAAAAATTTATACATTATATAGATAATCACATAAATTAAAAGTAGTTTGAATTTGCCTTATGTCACTATATTCTATCATTTTTATCATACAATTATTGCTTTTTATAGTATATATACATTATTTAGGTTACCCAGCCATTAGTCATTTAGAAAATATCACAGGACTTGTGCAGGTAAACATCATATAACAGTTCATTGTTGCATACAATCCCTACATTATTCACTGAACCTTATTCTTACTACATTTATGTTGTCCAATATTAAGAACATGTTGCAGCATAATATATTTTCATAGAGATATTTGCAGTGATTTTATATTGTGTGTGTTAGTAACATTTTTCATTTTGACAAAATGACTGACAAGATAAAGTTAAGGAAGGATAGGTTTGTTTTGGCTCACAAATCAAGAGTAGTGTCTTTAGCAGAGAAATCAAGAACATAAGAATTTAATTCAGATTGATAATGACATCTGAAGATGGGAAGAAAGCAAAGATCATTAAATGCAGCTGTTTGGAATGCTTTCTCCTTTATATTTAGTATAGAACCATAGATCATTGAATGGTGCTGCACATGTTAAGGTGGTTCATAATATGACGACTAATCAACAGAACTATCTAGGGATTTGTTTCCACATTTATCTTAAATCATTTCTAGTTGACTATCAAGATTAACCATCAAAACATGGTATTAAAATTGTTCCTATCAGTATTCAATTTTCTAATGTCATGATCTATTGTATTCTAAGTGTGTGTATGTGGGCTTGTGTACTTAATATATAGTAATACGTATTTAGTCATATTCAAAAATATATATTTTCACATATCTGTGAAAATAAAAATCTAAAATCCCTATTTTATCTTTATCTATGCATTGGTGTTTGGTGGCATGTATGTCTGTGTGAGGATGTCAGATTTATAATGAGAGACAGTATTGAACTGCCATGTGGGTGCTAGAATTTGAACTGAATCCTCTGGAAGAGTAGTCAGTGCTCTCATCCATTAGCCATCTCATTAGCCTAGGATTTATTTCTTTACTATTATGAATAGTGTAACAATAAACATGAATGTATAATAAATATCTGTGTAATAGGACTTAGAAAATTTTGGTTATATACTAAGAAATAATATATCAAGAAGGCATAGATTTTTTTATTGGATATTTTTATTCATTTACATTTAAAATGTTATCTCCTTTCCTGGTAGCCCATCCATAAAAAACCTATTCCATTCCCCTACCCGTACTTCTATGAGGGTATTCCTGAACCCATCCACCCAACACTTCCCACCTCCCCACCTGGGATTCACCTACATTGGGGGTTCAGGGATTGGCAAGACGTAGGGCTTCTCCTCCCATTGGTGCCCAACAAGGCCATCCTCAGCTACATATTCAGGTGGAGCCATGGGCCTGTCCATGTGTACTCTTTGGATGGTGATTTAGTCCCTAGTAGCTCTGGTTGATTGGTGCTGTTGCTTATGGTGTTGTAAACCTGCTCATCTTCTTTAATCCTTTCTCTAACTCCTCCAATAGGGACTCAGTTCAATGGTTGGCTGTGAGTGTACACCTCTGTATTTGTTAGGTTCTGGCAGAGCCTCTCAGGAGGCAGATATATCAAGCTACTGTCAGCATGTACTTCTGGGCAGCAGCAATATTGTCTAGGTTTTGTGGATGTATGTTTATGGGCTAGATACCCAGGGGAGCAGTCTCTGCATGGCCTTTTCTTAAGACTCTGGTCCAAAGTTTATATCCATATTATGTCCTATGAATATTTTTGTTTCTCCTTCTAAGAAGGATGGAAGTATCTGCACTTTGGTCATCCTTCTTCTGGAGCTTCATGTAGTATGTGGATTGTATCTTGGGTAATTTCAGCTTTTGGGCTAATATCCACTTGTCAGTGAGTGCTTACCATGTTTTTTTTTTTTTTTTTTTTTTGAGATTGGTTACCTCACTCAGAATGATATTTTCTAGTTCCATCCATTTGCCTATGATAATTTCATGAAGTCATTGTTTTTAATAGCTGAGTAGTACTCCTTTGTGTAAATGTATCACATTTTCTGTATCCATTCCTCTGTTGAGGTACATCTGGGTTTTCTCTAGCTTCTGCCTATTATAAATAAGGCTGGTACAAACATAGTGGAGTATGTGTCCTTATGCCAGGAATGGTATAGCTGGGTCCTAAGGTAGTAATATGCCCAATTTTCTGAGGAACCTCCAGACTGATTTCCAGAGTGCTTGTACAAGCTTGCAATCCCATAAAAAATGGAGAAGTGTTCCTCTTTCTTCACATCCTCACCAGCATCTGTTATAGAAAGAGAAGGAACACTACCCAATTTTTTTATGAAGCCACACTCATGTTTATCTCTAAAGCATACAAAGTCCCAACGTAGGAGATCTTCAGATCTATATGACAAGAACTTCAAGTTTCTGAAAAAGAAATTGAATAAGATCTCAGAAGATGGAAAGAACTCCCATGCTCATGGTGAATTGGCAGGATTAATATTGTAAAAATGACCATTTTGCCAAAAGCAATCTACATATTTAATGCAATCCCCATCAAATTTACAACTCAATTCTTCATAGAATTAGAATAATCAGTATGCAAATTCATTTGGATTAAAAAAAACCTGGACAGACAAAATTATCCTCAGCTATAATAGAACTTCTGGGGGAATCACATCTCTGACCTTAAACAGTATTACAGAGAAATAGTGATAAAAACTGTATGGTATTGGTACAGGAACAGGCAGGTAGATCAATGGAATAGAATTGAAGACCCAGAAATGAACCCACACATCTATGGTCACTTGATCTTTGATAAAAGTACTAAAACCATCCTGTTGAAAAAAAAATAGCATTTTCAAATAAATGGTACTGGTTCAACTGGAGGTCAGCATGTAAAAGAATGCAAATTGATTCTTTCTTGTCAGCCTGTACAAAGCTTAATTCCAAGTGGAACAAGGACCTCCACATAAAACCAGATACATCCAAACTAATAGAAGAAAAATTTGGGAAGAGCCTTGAACACAGGGGCACTGGGGAAAATTTCCTGAACAGGACACCAATGGCTTATGTTATAAGATCAAAAATCAGCAAATGGGACTTCATAATACTGCAAAGCTTCTGTTAGGCAAAGGTTTCTGTCATTAGGATACAACTGTAATCAACAGATTGGGAAAAGATCATTACCAATCCTACATCTGATAGAGGGCTAATATCCAATATACACAAAGAACTCAAGAAGTATTCTCTTTCAGAGAATCTTCCAGAGAATCAAACAACCCCATTAAAATGCAGTACAGAGCTAAACAAAGAATTCTCAACTGAGGAATATCTAAAGGGTGAGAAGTTTGTAAAGAAATGTTCAACATTCTCAGTCATCAGGGAAATGCAAATCAAAACAACCCTGAGATTCTACCTCCCACCAGTCAGAATGGCTAAGATAAAATACTAAGGTGACAACAGATGCTGTTCAGGATATGGAGAAAGAGGAACAGTCCTGCATTGTTGGTGGGATTGCCAGCTGGTGCAACCACTAGGAATTCTTATAGAATCACCATTAAGACTTAAAAGTCATCTATTTGTCAATGTAACACTACAAGAGAGTACATGTTCATAGATCTGCAGAGATCTGCTCAAAAGGGTTGTGTTAATACATAATGATTGTTTTATATGTTTATAAACAGTAAAATCATATTAATTACAGAAGACTTTCCTAAAATGAATTCTCTTAGGCCTTTCCTATAAGAGCAAATCTGTTGCAAATTAATCTGTAACGGACTATCAGGATGATCACCTGCTAGTTATTAGCTTGTCCTATTATGGTTGCTGATACTGTAAGGCCTGACACTATTACTGATGCTATGTTGTGCTTACAGATGAGAGCTTAGAATAGCTGCTCTCTGAGATGCTCAACAAGCAGCTGAAATAGTCATATGCAGGTACTTACACCCACCAAATGGATAGAAGCAACAAACTCCTGTAGTTAAATTAGGAAAACGCTGGAAGAAGCTGAGAATGAGGGAAACCATATAAGAAGACCAACAGTCTCAACTAACCTTGACCCCTTTGATCTCTCAAACACAGAGACACCCATCAGCCAGCATATACCAGCTGATATGACATACCTAAATCATATACAGCAGAAGACTCTTCAGTCTGGACTCAGTCAGAGAAGATGCACCTACCTAGTCCTTGAGAGATTTGAGGCCCCAGGGAGTTGGGAGGTCTGGTGGTATAGTGGTGGTTGGGTGTGGGGATTTCCTCTTGGACACAGGGAAGGAGGAATGGGATGAGGAACAGTTAGAGAGTAGACTGGGAGAGGGACAATGACTGGATTATAAAAGTAAATAATAATAATAATAATAATAATAATAATAATAAATTAAATGGCAGCCACAAAAAACCCTTTGTCTAATTAAAAGTCATGAAAATAAACTGAAATAGACAATAGCTAATAGAAAGACTTTCCATGCCTATATTGGCAGAATTCATGGTCTGAAAAGTATTTCATTTTCAAAAACTTTCTGCTATCCACATAATCTCCAAAAAAAATCAAATTCTATCATTCACCATACTATAAAAGAAATTTGAAAATTTATTTGGAAACGCAAAGGATCTGGTTATCAAAGCAATCCTTAGCAGAAAGTACAATGCTGTAGGTATCACAGCACCTAATCTCAACTTACACGGTGGAGCCATAGCGACAAAACAGTCACATAGACATGTGGATGGATGGAATACAATGGAATACCAAGATATAAGCCCACCCAGCTGAAAACATTGTCTTTGTTACTATTCTTTTGCTGTGAAGAGACACTATAATCAAAGCTACTATTATAAAGAAAACATTTAATTGGACACATGCTTATAGTTACAGAAGGTGAGACCATTATCTTCATGACAAAAAGAATGTCAGCAAGTCAGCAAGCCTGGTGCTGGATAAAAAGCCTAGAAATGCATCTTGAATTGCAGGCAGAGAGAGACAAGGCCTATCATGTCTTGTGAAACTTCAAAGTCCAAGCCCAGTGACACACTTTTTCCAGTAAAGGCACATCTCATAATCCTAATTCTTTCAAATGCTTCCATTCCCTTCTGACTAAGCCTTCAAATATATGAGCCTATGTGGGCCATTCTTATTCAATCCACCACATCCACCTACATTTTCACAAGGATGTGAAAAACATGCTTTGGAGAAAATATAGTCTCTTTAACAATCATTTTGAAAAGATATATATTGATATGCAGAGGAAGGAAATTAGATTCACACCTCAAATCCTGCCCAAAACAGTTAAAATGCATCAAAACCTTAATATAAATCACTGAGACATAAGCATAGGCATGGACTTTATGTAAGAATTACAAGAAAACAGGAAATAACACCAAGAATCCACAAATGATATTATGTGAACTTTAAAGCTTTTGCAAAGACCAAGAAACAATCAACAGGGTCAAGAGACAGCAAAATATTTGGAGAAAATCTCTATTAACTGTATTTCAGACAGTTGGCAAATAACTCGAATACACAAAGAACTTAAAAATTAGATAGCAAAAAAAAAAAAACCCACAAACTGTTCCAACCAATGTGTGAGCTGTTCTATTAAATAAACAGTTTAAAAATCCATTTTGTGTTAATTCATATTTTGTATGTGATTTGGCCTTCAATGATGCTGCTGTTTCTAAAAGATCTATTTAGACCTTGGTAGCAGGGAAATTTTGATAACTTTGAAAAAAGAGAGATGCTATATCAAAACTTCTTGTAGCATCTTTAGGGACAGAAATGTCTATGTCAGAATATTAAGTCCACAATTAATAATTGCATGATCATGGGTACATTATTTAAATTCTCTTAGCACTTGTTCCTTTACTAGCAAATGGGGTTAATGTTTTTCATGTACACTCTGGATCATATTGATTTTGTTCCATTATTTTATCAGTGCATTCTTATTTAACTTATAAATGCTATATAATTTTCATTTATTTTATTATTACCATTAATATTGTTGATATGTGTGCTTTGTGTTATCATGAGTGTAGATACCAAAGGACAATTTTTATGAGACAGTATTCCCCTTTCACCATGGCAGTTCTTGGGATCAAACTCAGGTTTTCAGGCTAGGTGGCATGCATCTTTACCCACTAAACCATCCTGTGGGCCATTTTACTTTTTCTTTGCCTTGCCTTTTTCTTTCGTTTTATTTCTTTCTATTCTTTGTCACATATCCCAGGCTTGTTTTAGAACCACCATATAGTTAAAGTTCACCTTGTATGCTCCAATTCTACTTTCAAAAACCAGAATTACAGGCATGTACTATCAAATGTGTTTCTCTCTCACTATTTGAAGATAACTGAATTTACTTGTTAACATTGTTTATGAATTGGAGAAAATATCATGGAAATACAAAATGTGATAATCAAAAATCTATTTTAGTTTGTTTTAATCTATAAAATTATAATAATAATTAGCATATGCAACATAATGCTTAGTATAAACAAAAAGTTTCAGTAAAAGTTTTATACTATACTTGGAATATATGCAGTACTCAATAAAGACATATTTCCTTCTCTATTCATTTGTAAGAAGGTTTGTTTGCATTGAATTCAAAATAGTGACTTTGAGAAAGCAACAAAAAAGTCATAAAGCTACTTCCTTAAAACTACTGTTTGTTAGGACCTTTTATTTGTTTATTTGTTCACATATTCAGTGCCCAGAGAATGTCAGAACCTATTAAAAGCTGAAGTTAATAACGATGGGGAAATAAGGGCTGTAATAATATAGTATAGTACTTCATAATATTTTAGAGAAAACTTTTACTACAATTGAATTACAGAATGGCCTGGAAGCCTGGCAGAGATTCCTTTAACATAAAAAGAGGTATGAAAATTCTGGGGAAACTTCTTGTGAAAATATATGGATACCAGCATAAACTCATGTTCCAGTTAGAGGGGATGGTTAGTTAATTTACTGGTGCTTTTCCTTGGTCATGTGCCAGTAGCTTCTCAGCATTTGAATGCTATAATTTCTTCTGTCCAAAATTTATCATAGGTGTACTGCTGGCTTGTGCTTAAAGAATCAGTCATTACTGACTAAACTTTCCTTGGAACTGCCTTTACAGAGCCAGAACCATAAATTGTTTGGAAAATAATACAGATGAAATTGCCTTTGCAGTTTAGGATGCAGTAAAATGAATCCTCTTATTTGTGCCCTTAGACTGTGCACAATCAGTGTAACTCTCCCAGGAGCCTAATCAATATCTTCTTGTTTTTCATATTGAGTGCAGCAGAAATAAAACTGAAAGAAGAATAAATACAGTCTAAAATTGTTTTTACTGGATCTGGCGATAAGAGACAGCCCAGGGGAATTCAGATATTTTTATCTGTTATATAATTCTCTCAAAAGTATCTTTGGAGATGTGAGGACAGGCAGATGGCCATACTTGTCAGGTTAAATTATTAAAAATTAATCAACAATGAAGTCTATATAAACCTCACAAAATTGATGTGAAGAAGATGTAATCAGAACTATGTAACGTGGCCTTGTTCCTAAAAATATATGGGAAAGAAAATGTATTGAGGCTTGGTCTGTTGTTATATATTGTGATGCTAAATGCAGGTCCCTAAGATTTGGTTGCCCCAGAGAGGAGAGAATCAGCATGTAGACTCAAGTGACTATGACTTAATACTTAGTTATTTCTGATTGGTGAATAAAGATTCTGACAGCCAATAACTGGGCAGGAAAGATATAGGTGGGGTTTAAGGTTCAGGGCTTCAGTTGGGAAAGAGAACAAGGAGGAGAAAAAGGAAGGAAGATACCACCATAAATTAGGTAAAGTTATAAAGTAACTTGTGCCATGCTGGTGGCCTAATTGGAGTAAAACAGCCCAGTCACAACATAGTAATTTATATAATGTAAATATTGCCTTGGAAATAGATAAAATAACAGAAAAGATAGATTACTAGATTTAACCTGTTAGCTAGACTAACAGGTCTATCTGACATAATAACATAAAATATAAATTAATAGATAAATTTAATCAGTCCAGCTCTTGTGATGATTAAAGATTATTATAAATATAAAGATTATGTGTATCTTTTATCTGGGAACTAAACATTCAAAGGTGAGGTAGAAACTGCAGGTTGGGATTAAATAATTTCTAAACGAATGTGGGTGTGATTCTGGTACTTTGTGATTATCTTAATTTTTTTGGTAAGGATCCATTATATAAAGCAAGTAAATACACTTTTACCATTATAATCAGACAAAGTAATATTTCTTGGAGACCGTATTTCAATGTCTAGCATATATTTGGATAAAATATCTTATAAAAACAATCTATTTATCTACCTGTCTGTCTGTCTGCCAACTGAGGATAGAAGAAGTTTTCAGATTCCCAAACACACAGCCCAAAGCTCAGCTTATAGGCAGTTATGAGCCAACCAGTTTTGTGTGCCAGGCATCAAACTCTTTGCATTTAATAAAGCAGCAGATTCTCTTAAGTCCTGAGCCATCCCTCCAGAGAAGATAAAACATCCTTTGAAATATTTATTTCTACTATGTTTTGTCACAATTGTTGATTTTTCATGGTTTCAGTTAAATTAACTTTCCTACCTAAATACTTATTTCTTTCTCCCCATCTTTCTGGTCCTTCTTCCATTCTCTCCCATATATTCTCTCATCTTCCCTGTTTATTTGTTCATTGATAGAGCAAATAAAACTGAATTATAATGAGCTCAGTTGTTGAAACTTCATTAGATGCTCATATTAGTAGTTTTATCTTTGTCTTTTGTAGAAGTTGAACTTAGCAGATAACAGAATAATATTCATTTTATGTGACTTTATGTTGTCAATAATACAGCATTCACTTCAGATGGAGTGAGATAGTTTATTCTTGACATAAACAACAGGGACTACGTCCTGGGAACATAATTCCTGGTTGTTCTGAATATTGTATTCCAATGTAAACATTGTTTCAGGAAGTTTTTTTTTTGATATGGAACATTTTTTATTTGGTGATAAAATGTTTTCATATAAATCTCATCTTAAACTACTTTTGAAATGAAACTTTAAAAAGTAAAAACAGTGTGCATATTCCTTCCTATTTAGTCAGGAACATGCAGTCATTTTCTGGTTACTGAGTTTCTCATACAAACAGATATAATGTGGCTTTTCAGGGAAATGTACCCAAGGAAGTTGCTGTAAGTGAAGTTGCCAAAACAGTTTAGGGTGGGGACCTCAGGATGATAGACATGTGTCCTTCCGAACAGTCCTTGTACATTCAATGTGCTGGTTGAAGTCCAGGTCCTGAAATCACATGCAAACAGAATGTTACACCTTTGGTTCTTTTTAAACAGAATGTTTCACCTTTGGTTCTTTTCTCTGCAAGACTTCAGGTGGCCAAGTTTAACAAAAGAATATAAGCAACTCATGCTAATGGTTTTCATTAAAATCTTTAACTCAGTCTTTCTTTCCTTCAATCCACCCACCATCACATAAGTCAGAAAATGATGCTTAAAACAAAAAAGAACAAATTAAAAGAAAATATCCTTGAAGGCAGGTATGAGTCAAAGGAACAATTCATACAAATAAAAAGAAGTCCAAAGCAGGGACCTTGGATCTGTGTGTGGAATAAAGAATGTGCTCCATACAACCTTAACCTCCGATTCAGATCCCAGGAGAAAGGGATTACCCATCCATCTTCCCTTTCCTCTGTCAAGAATTCTAACATCTGGACCCCCAGTGAACAGGATTCTTGGGGGGAGGATGGGGAGGGGAACACCCATCTAGAAGGGGAGGAGGAGGGCTTAAGGAAATGGGGGCCTGGAAACAGGGAAAGGGAATAACATTTGAAATGTAAATAAGAAATACCCAATTTAATAAAGATGGAAAAAAATTAAAAAGAGTAGAATGAGTAATACATTTTAATTTAGATTTTAAATGATATTTAAGCATTATTTAGTAAAATTAATACACTAAAGTTTTACAATGATAAATTGATACAGTCATAAAGCATTCTCAAGACAAAATTGTGAGTTATGTATTTCTGTTTTGAGACAAAAACAAAAGTCACACCTCAATATACTACACAGTGAAGAGATTTGCTGTAGAGAAACTGGTTTTGCAGCCCTTTTTTCTTTAATTAAATGTGGCACGAGCCAGTGAGAGTTTAATTTTTACTAGGTAAAACTTTGACAAAAGAGGAGAGAAGTGGAATTCTGCTTCCAGTTTCAATCATCTGGACTTCTTAGAGTTCAAAACTAATTTTCCTGTAGGGCAAGTAGTGTGTATGCCTCGTAACTATGTAATTTGTGGGAAAGATATCATAGAAGTGGTGTCAAAACATATAAATTTGTCCATGTAAGTATATCCTTTCTCAAGAACTTTCAAAAACCATAGGGAGGATACCAATAATTGTTCATAAATAGGCTAAACCATCACCCACCTTAAGTTGGAGGAGTTATTTGCAAAGTCATCATTGTTTTGTTTTATAATTCATGGTAAATGTAGAACATCATGCTTTTCTACCTATTCACTGTGGAATTAAACTTTTTCCTTAAAAGTAAATAAAGTCAATCTTCTTAAAGAACTCCAGGGAATGTGGTAAGCCTTGAGCCTTGAGATCACCCCTTTGAAGTTATGTTTGACATTTTTCCAAGTGACTTAAACCCTATGGCGCTTCTGTTTCTCTCTCTCTCTCTCTCTCTCTCTCTCTCTCTCTCTCTCTCTCTCTCTCTCTCTCTCTCTCAAGACTTGCAGCTATCTGAGTGTTAGAGGAATGTGCACAGACATGGCGAAAGTGTAATAGAAATTCCAAGGGTTCTGTGTATTCTGTAGTGGACAAAGCTCAATTCACCCCAGCAAGCCCAGGTCTTCTTTTGTTCTCTTTGTGGCAGCCATGTGGACAATCCAAGGCTGACCCATCTCTCAGATGCTCAGCTGTCATCATGAGGCTTCTACATTACTCAGCATGCATGACTCCTAAATGCTTGGTTTTGTCTGTGTCTTATGTTGTTTTCATTCCTCAGCCTTACATTTGAATGTCTTCTCGCTCTTTTTTCGTTTACCAGATTTTTTTATATTAAAAAAATTGAGACAATTGTTACAAAATCCCTACACTGTCTTCATAGGAAAAGTAACTTGGAAATATTAAGCCTAAATAAAATTACATATTTGCTGAGAAAAAAAAGAATTCTAACATCTAAGAGACTGATCAGATGTGTGACAGGCAGTGTTGTATTTTTATTCTCTGTATCCTGCTGTCTGTATTGGCAATATTCACATCCTTCCTCTCAAAACCAAAGGATCCCCTTTGATGGATCCTTGAAGGAGGAAAAGGAAGTCTGTTGTTCTTTGTGTCTGGGGAAGGTCCAATGACCACAGACCCAGTGGCTGGATTTTTGGCTACTCTTCACAGGCAGTAGCACTAGAACTTTAGTGCAGAGAGGTTTACATACAGATTCTCTTTATCTGGAACTAACTGATGGGTACATGGGAAGACAGTCATCATTTAGTGCAATAAAATTTCTATATCCCAAGAAAGGGGCTTATAGAATGATGTTACCACATGAAAATAAAGTCAAATGACCAAACATAATTGCCATAGACCAGGACAGAACAGATAGTTTTTGTTAATTCAATGAATTTTGATGGGACTAATATCCTCACTTGTTATAGACTGCAATGGTAACAGATACACAGAGTTACTAAGGTCACAAGCTGATGAATGTGTGGGGAGCAATTATTTCAACTATTGCAGGAATAAAGACTATTGTTAAAACAACAGCAATAATAACAAAACCCGTAAACAACAAATAACACCCCCAACTGATAGACCTAATAATATACACAAATGCTCCAGCAGAGTTCATTTAGCCCAAGAAAAATAGAGATTAATAAATCAAGAAACCTTATAAATACATTCATGGATACCCCAGGGTAAGGGTTGCAGCAAAATGAAGTCTCTGTGATACATTTCAGTTTCAGGTGCTATCTGATGGCATTTTTTTAGCCTTTGAATTTTTGGAAACTTGTGGTCTAATAAAAATGTTCTATGATGATTAATATAGTCAACTTGAAAGGATTTATAGTCATCATGGAAACAATCCTCAAGCTTTGTGATGGATTATTTAGTTAGGCTAATTGAAGAAGGATGACATACCATAAATGTGGGTACCACCATCCCCCTGGCTATTTTTCCTGACTGTACAAAGAAGGTGAAAACTAGCTGAACAGTAGAATTCACTGTTCTTTCCTTCCTGCACCAGGTATCTTAATCTCCTGTCACCAACACCAGTTTACTACCAGGTTCTGCACCCTGGAATTGAATAAAAAACAAACAAACAAAAAACAAACAAACAAAAAACACCAAACAAACAAACAAAAAACCAAAACCCCCTTCATTCCTTAAGTCACATTTGGTACGTATTTTATCACAATAAGAAAGCAAGTAGCAAATACACATCCCAAAGAATAAGCTTAGTCCTCAAATTGGCGTTAGGACCATTTCAAGTCAGGCAATGAATGTCTATTAACTGGAATAAAGGTAGCCCTTACTAAACATAGCCCAACATTCTTTTGGCTGTAGATTTACACTCTTCAGTCAAATTTTGTTATCAATTAGTTAACACTTTGTAATCTTTAACAAATATGTAGATTTTTCTCCTGTGTGGGAAATTTGATTAATGATATAGGTGTGATAAATTCAATTTGAAACAATTAGGACAAGTATTTTCACATTCTGTGACAATTTATATGTTCTACATTAATAGATGGCTACTTCAGAACATTAAAGAAAAATGTGTGCATTTCCCTAGTTACTAGGAATATTAAGAATATGTGTACCTGTCAGTCAAAGGAAAATTGTAATTGGCCTGTAAAAAAAAAATGTTCAGGTTGTGAGTGAGGTAACATAATCACAGAAAACATAATACGCACTCATTGATAAGGGCTATTCTTTAAAATGCTTAGAATTACCTAGATGCACAGAACACATGAAACTCAAGAAGGATGACCAAAATGCGAATACTTCCTCCTTCTTTAAAAGGGAACAAGAATACCCTTGGCAGGAATAGGAGCAAAGTTTAGAACAGAGGCAGAAGGACGCCCATTCAGAGCCTGCCCCACATGTGGCCCCATACATATACAACCACTCAATTAGATAAGATGGATGAAACAAAAGAAGTGCAGGCCGACAGGAACGGATGTAGATCTCCTGAGAGACACAAGCCAGAGGCACAACAAATCATAGGCGCAATGCCAGCAGCAAACCACTGAACTGAGAGCGGAACCCCGTTGGAGGAATCAGAGAAAGGACTTGAAGAGCTTGAAGGGGCTCGAGACCCCATATGAACAACAATGCCAACCAACCAGAGCTTCCAGGGACTAAGCCACTACCCAAAGACTATACAAGGACTGACCCTGGGCTCCAACCTCATATTAACAATGATAGCCCTAGTAAGAGCACCAGTGGAAGGGAAGGCCTTCGTCCCTGCCAAGACTGAACCCCAGTGAACATGATTGTTGGGGAAGGCGGTAATAGGTGGAGGATGGGGAGGGGAAACACCCATATAGAAGGAGGGGGGGTTAGGGGATGTTACTAGAAAGGAATAACAATTGAAATGTAAATAAGAAATACTCAAGTTAATAAAGATAAAAAAGGATAATAAAAAATGTTCAGGTTTGTCGTGCACTTTTTTTTTTTTTTATTTAAAATAATTTCTGTCACTTCAATTATGCTTTTTATTATTCCATAGTAACATAAAATATGTATTTAAAAATATTACCATTAATTATAAAATCTTATTTCCACTTTAAAATTGTATACACTAGATATTTGATACAATTGATTTTATACCGCATTAAATATTCATACATATTTAGCAAGGAAATTGATGGGTGACATTAAAATGTGTTAAAATGTTTGTGTTGAACATTTTGATATTGGCCAAAAATTTTAGAGATAAAATATTAGAGATGAAGTTGATTAGGTATGAAGTGTCCATTGATGTTTAATTTTCTTCGCTGTGGAGCATTAGGGAATAGTTTTCCATCTTGTCTACTTTACAGAACATGGTTTGCTTCTTTTGTTCTCCATTCCCTTTGGCCTGTCTCTGAACATTGCACTTTTGTTTTCAGGTTAGCTACAATGGAGTTAAATCCATTAAATTCTTGATACCACATAAACATCAGCCCTCAGAATATAAATTATATCATAGATTAACCAAAATATATGAAATCATCTTTGAATGACAAAAGTAACTACAGTATGTTGATAGAAGTTACAAATTTTGCATACATTTGTAATGGTTGCTGCTTGCAATTCAAAATACCCTGTGAGTTTAATATATTGTGTATTGTTGAAGTAAAGCTATTATCCTGAGATAAAATGCTACATATTCAATTATATCAGATTTTCTCATCTATGCCTTTTGATTTCAAACTTTAGCCTTTGTTTATTTATTGGATGTGATTCACTGGGTACAATGATTTAGTCTGGAGTAATGAAGGCAGAAGAGGAGAACTATAAACAAACAAAATTGTTCTAAGTGTCTTGGGCATTTCAGAAAATATTGGTGAACAAATCCAAGTCTGTTGTAACAAATTGGCTCTTTTAATTTTACACCTATTTTTCTTTCTTTTTTTAATCCTGGGGCTACTGGGTTGAACGTGAGGTAAAGTTGAGGATAAAGCATAGTTATTCTTTATAGTAAACTTAGGATACTGTTGATTTCAAGAGGCTTCAGCAAGGAAAACGGGTGTAATAATGCAGTTTACCAATGTTAAGGGCAAAATAGAGGATACAATTATAGTCTATAATATCAACAAAGAGCATAACCATAGCGTACTAAGGATACTGAATCCAAATGATATTAATCTCTAGTATTTCTCAAAGACTATGAGGACAAAATACTTTTATACCATACCTAGAGTCATGAACACGGAAGAATCTTCAACTGAATAGCTGATTATATTGTAAATTAGAAAATAAATATTCTGTTGCATCTATCATTCCAGATACATGTACTTGGTCCAAAGCATTGACATTGGATTTCTTTTCTAAATTTTGCAAAAGAGAACAATAAAAATCTCAGAATGAAATGTCTCTTTTGTAAATTTTAAAATACCATTGATATAAACTACCATTTTCCTTTAGAGAATAAGTATTTTTCGTGGTTGAAGAGTTTTTCTCCTAAGGGGGAAAATGAGATGCTCCCTATAGCCCCCCCCAAACAAATGTAACACAAGTATTTGCATTATACATGGAGGAGATTTGGGATCAAAACCAGTGACAAAGAAAACACAGTGTAGAGACACAAGAGAAAATATTGTGAAGAACACTTGGCAATTTGTCTGTGATACATTGGTAGTTTAAAAAGTAACTGAACAGAGCTACATATGCAGCACAATTCAGGTATGCACTGTCATAGTTTCTTTTTCTGTTTCTATGAGAATATACCCTGAACAAAGCAACTTAAGAGAAAAAGAGTTGTCTAAAATTCTTGGAGGCCAAGGTCTAATGGGCTGGGTTGGAACTCCCTAGTCAGCAGTGGCTTTGCTTTGAATTATCTTTACCTCCCAATATCTGGTACTACAGGTATGATAGATCAAATTTCATACTTTAAGAATGTTTATTTCACAGGCTAAAAATAGTAAGAAAGAAGAGTGAGCTAGAATAGTGAGACATTTGTTCTTGTACAGTTATCAAAAAAGCATCATTTTTATAACTAATTTTTCATTATGATTTACAGCTAAAAGATAACAAAAATAGAGCTGGTATTCAGTTAATTCAACATGTACATTTATTTTTAAATGTTAGCAAATGAGTGATATCTATATTGTTTGAATTTTATTAATATTATATTTTATTAATTCTTGAGAGTTACAAATATCCATTATATTTTCATCATATTTACCTCCCAGTCTTACCCCTAACTTATTTCAGATCTGTGAAAACGTTTCACCTTCTCCTAACTTTGTGTCCTCTTTTGTATATCTAAACATGTCTGGATTGTATTGTTCATGTACTCATTGGTATGTTACTATCTACTGTATTGCAGTTGGCCTACCAGGAGCAACACCATTAAAGGACATCAAGTCTCCCTCTCACAGATGCCATCAACCTAGTTAGGGGCATCTAGTCCCTCAGTTAGGGGCAGGATGTGACCCACCCTCCTCATGCTAGAATATTGACAGGCTTCATCTTGTGTAGATAGTTTTTGTATAGAAAACCACAGCTGAGGAAAGGTAATGAGTGCACAGCTATGTCATGTCCAGAAGACAGTTTTGTGACAGGCCTTGCCAACCTCTAGCTCTTGCATTTTTCTTCTCTGCTCTTCCAGAATGGTCCCTGATCCTTGGTGAGATGGTAGAAATATCCAGTGTAGGGCTGGGAAATCTGCAGTCACTTACTCTCAGCAAAATTAAACAATTCTAAGTCCTAAATGAATGAAGGAGATGCTCCAAATCAAACCCATATTCTTGGCACTGAAACTTAGCAGAGAATATGTTCCACTTCTTTCTCTTCGCTCCCCCAACACACACTTCACTTGACTTTACTTCAATGATCTAGAGGAACTCATTCCACAAAAGCAAGTATACTGTACTTTATTAAATCTATTGATTTATTTTATATTACTAAGTTTCAACAGAAATCTATATTAATATTTCAATGAATTATAAGCATAGAGTATCAACTTTTCATGTGTAAGTCGATGAAATGCAAGTAAAGCAATTTTTTTATAAAATTATATCTATATGTTTCTAACAGCCACCATAAAAATAAATGTTTTCAGAGTGAATCTCTAAAGTCATGTTCCTTAGAGTATGTTCGATGCATTTCTTGCCCTGTGAGAGACTCATGCTCTGTAGTAGCAATAGTGTTCCCCTTTGGAGAGATAATAATATAATAAATTCTCTAGAAAGAACTTAAAGAAGTAATTTTGTTTTTTCAATTTTTCCAAGTGCTTATGAAAATATTTCTTTTTAGAACATATATTGATGTATGTAGTCTT
Source organism: Rattus rattus (assembly GCF_011064425.1). NCBI lineage: Eukaryota > Metazoa > Chordata > Mammalia > Rodentia > Muridae > Rattus > Rattus rattus. Next base: position 105,658,586 of record NC_046172.1, read on the forward strand.
GTTGGATTTCTGAGAACATACTCAGGAGTTCTATTTTAGAAATACTTTCACTAATATCGAAATAATACACGATGTATAAGATATATACTTTCAGATCTGGTTATCCATTTTGAGAGCAAGAACAAGTATCTCTATTGCACTCAACACAAAATAAATCCAATGCAAAATAAATTTAAAGAAGATCAAAATCTGTTTGATGAACACTTATGTAACAACTCATTTTGTGACAAAGAAAAAGATTACAACCATTATTCTCAAGCCAGAAATTATAAAGAAAAAGCAGAATCATCTACAATTGAAAGTGACTGAACAGAATAAAGAGTCTCAACAATCAAAGTTATGAATTTAAAAGCCACAGTAAAGATGAAGAAAATTGTTTGAGAACATTTTGTAAATAAGTACATGAAAAAATATCTTTAAAATTGTAAAAGTTGGGAGAAGAATGGTAGTCAACAGTTTCTTGTGGACAGAAAATGAAAGGAAAATATGAGGAAATGTTGATCAATGGGTCCAAAGTAATAGATAGGAGATATGATTTCTGATTGTCTAACAATTTAGTAAAAATAGTCAATGACATCATACTATGTATTTCAACAAACATCAAAAAAATGAGCAGTCATATAGGTTCACACTTGTTATCCCAGTATACAATAAGCTAAGGGAAGAGGTTACACGTCTGAATTGACCCTGGGCTATATTAGGTGATTGGTACCTGTGGTGGTTTGAATATGCTTGGCCCATAGTAAGTGGTCCCATTTGGATATATAGCTTTGTTTTAATAGGTGTGGCCGTGTCAGAGGAAGTCTGTCACTGTGTAGTTGGCCTTTGAGGTCTTCTAATGCTCAAACTCTTCCCAGGGCAGAAGAGAGTCCACTGATGTCTACCTTTAGATCAAGATGGAGAGCTCTCTGCTCTTCTAGTACTATGTCTTCTTGGATGCTGCCTTGTTTCCTATCTGATGACAACAGACTGATCCTCTGAAACTGTAAGCCAGCCCCAATGAAATATTTGCCTTTTTAAGAGTTGCTTTTGTCATGGTGTCTCTGCATATCAATAAAATACTACGATGTATAATAAACCCTGCCAAAGGAAAAGTAGTAAAGATTATTTGTATTATTTGTCTGTAAAGGAATTACAAGTATTAAAGGAGAAATGTATGCTAAGATGGGTTTGAGCATTATAAAACACATTCATGTTTTCAAATATTATGAATTCAATAATTTTTAATATATTATTGGCTACAGTTTTACCTCTTGTAGCTAACAGTACTAGATTAAAATGTACAATTTAATTCCAATTAACAATATTAAAAGGCTGTTAACTAATGTTTTAAAAGAATGCTAGCACTCTCCAAAGATAAGAATGGAAATAGTTATTGAATCATAGATGAAGTTTAAGGAACCCAAAATGGAAAATTGTTCAAAATTTTTATTTATTGTATCAATGAATATTAAATACTAATTAATTTTTTGAAAAACAAAACTTATAATAGTATAATAGGCAAAATACTTATATACAGTAAAATAATTATCTGGAAATAAAAATTATACATAGGCTTGTTATTATTTTCTTTTCTAAAAGATCCTTTCTAACATTTCTTATGCTTTGGTTTTAACCAATTACTTAAATTTTTGTTATTTTTTTCAAGTCAATTTTATTTCTATTCTTATTTTTTCAAACCACTTTGTAAAAAAAAAAAAGAATAAGAGGTTCTTTTTTGTCTTTTTATTGGATATTTCTTTATTTACATTTCAAATGTTATGCCCTTTCTTGGTTTCCCATCCATAAATCCCCTATCCCATGACCCCTTCCCCTGCTTCTATGAGTGTATTCCCTTACCCACCCACCCCTTCCCGCCTCTCTGCCCTGTTCCCTACACTGGGGCTTGAGTCAAGCCTTGGCAGGACCAAGGGCTTCTCCTCTCATTGATGCCCAACAAGGCTGTCCTTTGCTACCTATGCAGCTGGAGCTATGGGTCTGTACATGCGTACTCGTTGGATGGTGGTTTAATCCCTGTGAGCTCGGGTTGGTTGGTATTATTATATGGGTTTGCAAACCCCTTCAGCTCCTTCAATCCTTTCTCTAGCTCCTCCAATGGGGACCCTGTTCTCAGTTCAAAGGTTGGCTGTGAGCATCCACTTCTGTATTAGTCAGGCTCTGACAAAGCCTCTCAGGAAACAGCTATATCAGTCTCCTGTCAGCATGCACTTCTTGGCATCAGCAATATTGTCTGGATTTGGTGGCTGTATGTATATGAGCTGGATCTCCAGGTGGGGAAGTCTCCGGATGGCCTTTCCTTCAGTCTCTGCTCCAAACTTTGTCTCGGTATTTTCTCCTATGAATATTTTCCCCCTTCTAAGAAGGACTGAAACATCTGCACTTTGGTCGTCCTTCTACTTGACCTTCATGTCGTCTGTGGATAAGCCCAGAAGCTCAGATTACCGAAGCTAAGTGATTCTTAAATGTACTCAGCTACTCTTTAGAATGATCACGACACTATTTATCTTGCTTACTCTTCCAACATCAACCTAGATCACTTTTTGTTCTCCACTCTCCTGCATGTTGTTCCTTGAAAATGTGTGAAATCACCCCTTGTGGAGAAAGACTCAAAACTAATCAGAAAGTAGGTAGTTATACCACAACAACCACACCACCATTGGACTAGGGAAGAGCTTGCTTGGGTGGATGGTATAATGTAGTCATTTGAAGTTCATCCAAGTGTAAGGTTTTCCTAGTGGCTATAAGAGGTAAAACTGAAAAAGAAAGATATAATAAAAATATCGAATCAATAATAAAATAAAAATTAAATTCACTAAAATGATGTAAATTCATATATAAGAGACTTATTGTAAGAAAAATGTGAACATATATGGATGTCTGTGCATGCATGTTTTAACTGTAATAATAAAAAGGACATAGAAACTTACAAGGATTACGTCTATAAAAGATCACTACAACAACACAGCACAAGTATTTAAAGACAGAGAATTATACATATTTCAAACATGTAGGGATCATAAAAATTGCACTCACATTATATCCTGAAAAATAATTTAAAAAGAATTAATAGCAACAAAATGGAAATGAATATAGATGACATAAATAATATGATAAATAAGTGAATAGTAGGGTAAGTCTAAGTCTGGTATTTGTCATTGTCATAGTTACTTTTCTATTTCTATAATGAGATGTCATGATGAAGGCAACTTATAAAAGAAAATATTTAATTGGGGACTTGTAGGAACCAGGATTCAGGAGAGGGTGGGAGAGATGGTCTCACCAACCCTGGAAACAGTCTCCAGAGACAAGCAGTGAGTGCAGAGCTAATGTATAATACAACAGTAAGTGTTTTCATACAACCAATGGACCAGTGTAATTGACATGCGCTCTGGGGTAGCCATCATCCCACTGGCACTATAGGGAGGTGCCAGGGTCCAAATTTAGGTTCATTAGTTCGCTAGGATTCTTTTAACCTGTGTAATGAGGTATCCCAGTGGACATGGACAATCATACTATCAGAGCAGTATGGAAGGCTCCCTCCTCATCCACCAGATCCCCGAAGACTACAGCACACACAGGGGCCTGATTACACTTTGAGAGAGTACCTGTGACCATTATGATGGGGATCTTGGCTTGAGAAGGCATGTCCATGGAAGAGTACCTGAGAGCTTATACCTGGTCTTCATGATGGAGGTGGGGCAGGGGTTGGAAGAAATATAGAGAGACAGAGAGACAGCCACATAGCCTGCCAGGAACTTTTGAAACCTCAATGTCTACCCCCCAACCCGGTGACATATTTCCTCTAAGAAGGTCATTCTTCTTAAATTTTCCACAAACAGTTCTTATAATCAAGGACCAAACATTCAAATATGTGAGTCTATATTGCCCATTTTTATTTAAATGACTACAATCATAAAATACCTGATAGAGTTAAATAGCTTCATATAATCACTCATCTTGATTTTTTTTTCAAGAAAAAAAATTGAACAAGGAAAAAGTTTAATTGGAAATGACATAGAAAGTTTAATAAAAGACTGTAACAAGTTATACCTGACAATTCAAATCAACTATAAAATGTTAATTTGAAATAAATTTCAGTGGGGAAATGCACTGACTGCAATGAAGAGATGATTTAAATTGCTAAAAGGTATAATCAACCAAAGAACATATGGCAGCCACTATGAACTTTAGAGACTAACATGATACGATTGAAGTCTATAGAGAAAAGACTGCATAAACAAAGAAAGAAAACAATCCCATAATCAAAATGTGAACATGTATAAATTAGAGACCTTAGTGTCCAAAAGTAGACTTGAATAATTTTGACAGATCATGTTTCGTTTAATTCAAAGTTTTGGGTAACGTACAGAATCACTGGGAGAGCTAGAGAGAGCAATTTGAATCTAAAGATCTTAAAGTATTTTCAGAACCATGTGGCAAAATTTGCCTAATATGAAATGGCTAATGAGATCAAGTGTGGCACTAGTCAAGAGAGAAAAATGGAGATCCAAAAGAAATCATTTTCATACATTATTCATTTATACATTTTCAATTAGTAAAACTTAGTTAATATGCCTACAATAAAGCTGAAATATAGATAAATATGTTTATTCCCAATATATTAGTGTTTGGATGCCCAAGGTGGTCAACTAATGGTCTAACCAGAATGTTAAACAACTAAAATTGCTACATACTCACTATTTATTTTGTCTTCCTCAGTTGTTTCTGAAAATAGAATACAGTCACGTACATACACTTCAAGCACCAAAATTGCAGTCCTATTTAATGCCGTAAAAAAATCCCACAAATAACTTAACACACATTACAACTCTCTCCAAAGGAGGAGAGTTAATAGTGTTATTTGAAATACCATACCATTGGATGCTGGTCATTTTTGATTGAACTTAATTATATTTAAAAAAATCTGAAGCCTATGGAGTATATAACTTTTAAAGAAATTATACCATGGTATTAAACCTTTTCTTTCTTTTTAATTTTGAAAGTTGATTCTCTTCATTCCACAATATGGATTCTAGGAATAGAACTCAGGCTTGGCAGAAATTATCTCTGTTTCCTAAGCCATCTCATATGCCATAATTCTTAGTTTTTCAATTGCTCAGAGGTATTTTTCTGATGACAATACCTCTTTCTACATTTCCCAGTCTTTCTTCCCTCTTATTAAGATCTGTCTCTCATTAGAAAACAAACATTTAAGGGATGAAATGTTATGATAGAACTAAAATTAACATATCAGAATTGGACAAAAAAAGAAGGTCCAAGAAAAGGCACAATAACCAGAGACCCTCTTGTTCACACATTCAGGTACCCCATAAAAACACTAAACTAGAAGCCATAGTATACATTCAGAAGACCTGGTGCAGACCTGCTCATGCTGGTTTAGTCTCTGTGCATTCCTGTGAGCTTTTTTTCATGTTGACTTAGAGGAATTTTGTTTTCTTGGTGTCCTCCATCCCCTATGGCTATTAAACCTGTTTTGACTCCTACTCTGCAGGGTTCTCTGATCCCTAAGTGGAGGAATTTAAGGGAGACAGCCTATTTTGGGCTATGTATTCCAACATCTCTCATTCTCTGCAGAATGTCTGGCTATGGGTCTCTTCATCTTTTCCCATCTGCTGCATAGAGAAGCATATCTGATGATAGTTGAGTAAGACACTGATCTAGAAGTATTGCAAAATGTCATTAGGGGCCATTCTGTTGCTGCATTTTTTAACAGAATTATTTGGTTTTACCCTAGGTCCTGAGGTCATTCAAGCTGTATCAGGTAGGGTTCCATCTCATGCAGCATGCCTTGCTTAAGTCAACACAGATATTAATTTACTCCCTCCTCTAAGTGTTCTGCCACCATTGCCCTAGCGTGTCTTGCAGATAAGATATCATTGCAGATTAAAGGGTTCATGGTTTTGTTGATGCTTACATTTCTACTTTGTTAGCATGTAGAGCACCAAAATAACTAGAATGTAGTAGTGAAGTTTCTATTCAGGTGACAACTTGATTTCTCTATATTTAATGAGTTCCCTTTGTGTTGTCTTCAGCAACGGGGCCCTGCTATTATTTTGTGGAGAGCTTCATATATATTCTCAACAATAGCCTGGGTGATTAAAGAATTCTCTTAAGACCCATTTGGCCAACAACTTGATTGTATATAACCTAATCCCTGTATTGGAAGCATGATTTAATGACAAGAAATGTCTAATTGGGGCTCAGTCACCCCCAGTTATTAATGATTTTCTTAGATTGCCTTCATATATGTAAATATTTTAGGAAGCATCTACATTATTATATTTCCATAATATCCTTCAAATAACATTAATTTTAGATTTTCTTCCTGTATTATTTCTGTTTTATACCTAATGATTTTTTTTAAAAAAAAATCCATGCTCTCTTTACATGGGAAGACCAAATTTCTGTCTAAGATAACTACTACTAGTATGTCTATCTATTTGGATTTTCTGATTACTCTGCAACATCTTTCTTGTAGCACTTTGTGACAGAAATCATACCTTTCTTTCTAACTCAAATGATAAATATTTATGACATTTTTATATATGTCAGGTACCATGGTGCTATGAATGTAAACAAGAGACAAAATACCATCCTATGATGTCTCTTAGAGTAAAAGAATAACAATTTACATAAAAGGTTAAAAAGATGGAATAAAGGTAGGAGAAAGATAAGAGGTAAAAAAATAAGAATATCTAATATGAATAGTAGAGTTGTCAATATTCAGTAACATTTACAATAAATACTTCTATGAAGACAGTATTTTTATATGTTTGAAAATTTCTTTTTTATTGAATATTTTTTATCTACATTTCAAATGTTATTCCCTTTCCCAGTTTCTGGGCCATAAGGCCCCTATCACATCCATCTACCCTTCTTCTATGAGGATGTTCCCCCTTCCTAACCGCCCCTTCTCTGGAAGATTTTCTGGAAGAGAATACTTCTTTGTATATATTGGATATTAGCCCTCTATCAGATGTAGGATTGGTAAAGATCTTTTACCAATCTGTTGTTTTCTGTTTTTGTCCTAATGACAGTGTCCTTTGCCTTAAAGAAGTTATGCAATATTATGAGGTCCTATTTGTCGATTCTTGATCTTAGAGCATAAGCGATTGATGTTTTGTTCAGGAAAATTTCCCCAATATCTGTGTGATCAAGACTCTTCCCCACTTTTTCTTCTATTAGTTTGAGTGTATCTGGTTTTATGTGGAGGTCCTTGATCCACTTGGACTTAAGCTTTGTACCGGGCAATAAGAATGAGGTAATTTGCTTTTTTCTACATGCTGACCTCCAGTTGAACCAGCACCATTTCGTGAGAATGCTATCTTTTTTCCACTGGATGCTTTTAGCTCCTTTGTCAAAGATCAAATGACCATAGGTGTGTGGGTTCATTTTTGGGTCTTCAATTCTATTCCAGTGGTCTACCTGCCTGTCTCTGTACCAATACCATATAGTTTTTATCACCGTTGTTCTGTAATACTACTTGAGATCAGGATGATGATTCCAGAAGTTTTTTTTTTTTTTTAATCGTTTAGGATAGTTTTTGCTATCCTGAGTTTTTTGTTATTCTAACTAAGTTTGCAAATTTTTCTTTCTAATTTTATGAAGAACCGAGTTCAAATTTTGATGGGGATTGTATTGAATCTATATATTGCTTTTGTTCAAATGGCCGTTTTTACTATATTAATCCTGCCAATCCGTGAACATGGGAGGTCTTTCATCTTCTGAGGTCTTCTTCAATTTCTTTCTTCAGAGACTTGAAGTTCTTGTCATACAGATCTTTGACTTGCTTGGTTAGAGTAACACCAAGGTACTTTATGTTATTTGGAACTGTTGTGAAGTGTGTCATTTCCCTAATTTGTTTCTTAACCTGTTTTTCCTTGGAGTAGAGGAAACACCAAGGAAACTGATTTGTTTGAGTTAATTTTATACCCAGCCAGTTTACTGAAGTTGTTTATCAGGCTTAGTAGTTCTCTGGTGGAAATTTTGGGGTCACTTAAATATACTATCATATCATCTAAAAATAGTGGTATTTTGACTTCCTACTTTCCAATTTGTATCCATATGACCTTTGTTTTCTAATTGCTCTGTCTAGGATTTCAAATAGTAATGGTGTCTTGGTGATTATTTAGTAAATAGCAAATATACGTTCCTATACTTCTATATTCTTGACAATTTGTGTTACACTAGTTCATATATATCTCCTCTAGACATCATTGTAATGTATCTTTTACTATCTGTATATATATATATATATGTGTGTGTGTGTGTGTGTGTGTGTGTGTGTGTGTGTGTGTGTGTGTGTGTGTAAGGTGTAATATGACAGTGCATTCCTTGCTGGTAATGAAATAGCATATTTCCAGCTTGCAGATAATTTCTCTTTATAATCAGTGGAAACCTTTCCTATTCTTATAATTCTGCTCTTTATTCTAACACTAAACCCCTTTGTCACTGTTCTTTATGGTCAATATTAAGTAAGTCTATATGTGGAGAAAGTGGATAGAAGGGAATGGTAGCAGTTGGACAGACGTAAGCATACAGTCATTGTAAACTATTTTTTGTATGTCATGTATCTTGCTTGTTGCCTTCAAGACAATCCTCAATACTATTTCTGCTTAGAAACGTTTTAACACTTTTTTATGAATAATTTGAGATGACCACAAAATTTAAACAATTTAATTTATTCTTTATCATCCTCAAGTAGCAAACCACACACCACTTTGATAAAAGAGAATGTAGATATACAACTACATGTAGAGGTTAGCACAGAAATTCTAGGAGTCTCTGCTGTCATTCATTCATATGACATAAGTAGTTTCTTTTCTCAAGCAATTAAGTTGTTTCTTATATTCCATGTACACTTTATGAGCTGAATATGTTTATTATAATGGTCAAGTAACTAATTTGCTTCAACAGTCTTATAGACTGGAATATCTTTATGTCTTTCCATTGTTTTGATTTCTGCCCAAAGGTATTATTGGCTACTCAATGTATGTGTTAAATAAATGTACCAAATGTAGTGAATGTAAATACCCAATAAGTGTTATAGTTTTATAAGCTTAAGAAATAAAATTTGTGACTTTTCTTTTACACTGAAACTTATTTCATATCACCTGGAAGAAAACAGCCACCAAGTCACAGGATCACAAATAAACAATTTGTAAATCCTTAAAATTTACAGGGGTTTAACCTACTTAATGATGTAACAATTTTTAAAGTTAATATACCCCTGAGGCAAGATGATAAGTGTTTATTTCCCGAATCTACCAAGTAAAACATAACCTATTTACTGTCTTTGTATTTGTGGAGTGGAATTTACTTGACTGTGTTGTTGCTATAGGTGTTAGAGACTATATTGATTTATTCCTGAAAATTATCTTCTATGAAACTTCAGCCACAATTGGCATTACCACCTGATTGAGCTTAACAAAACTAGCTATTCTGTTGTTTTTTAATGGCTTTTTTTAGCACAGGTCAAATTGATGATATATATGAAGATAGAAAGGGATGTAAACATTTCACATATTTGGTAACACTGTTAAAAGATATGATATACCTAAACAACTTTTTGAATTTCTATTGGCTGTTGTTTAGTCTACCGAGTTTCTCAGGAGTTATTCCTACATAAGTCAGGGAGACAAAGATAGGAGGCTGGTCATTAGTGAGCATGTCTATTGAAAATTCTTAGCAGTAGCTTGTTTAGTAGTTTCAGGATGCTTTGGGAATATGCTGGACTCTAAAACAGTATTAACAGAGTTTACCAATATCCTTGGATGGAAGATTACAGGCATTCTGAATTTTTTAATTAGCTTATTGTTTATTTATTTTTACACTCCAGAATTTATCCCCCTTCCAGGTCTAACACCTGACTGCTCCGCATCCCATATTTCCTCCCCCACATCTCCACAAGGATGTTCCCAACCCAACCATTGCACCAGACCCATAAACTCCCCGGGGCCTCCAGTTTCTTGAGGGTTAGGTGTGTCTTCTCTGGCTGAACCCAGACCAAGTAGTCCTCTGTTGTATATGTGTTGGTGGCCTCATATCATCTGGAGTATGCTGCCTGGTTGGTGATCAAGTGTCTGAGAGATCTTGGGGGTCCAGTTTAATTGAGATGCTAGTCCTCTTACACCAGTCACCTTCCTCCTGTGCTTCCTCCAGCTTTTCCCTAATTCATCCACAGGAGTCAGCAGCTTCTGTTCATTGATTGGGTGCAAATATCTGGATCTGACCCTTTTAGTTGCTTTTTGGGTCTTTCGGGAAGTTAGTCACGATAGGTCCTATTTTGTAAATGCTCCATAGCCTCAGTAATGGTGTCAGGCCTTGGGGCCTCCCCTTGAGCTGGATCCCTCTTTGGGCCTGTCATTGGACCTTCTTTTCCTCAGGCTTTTCTCCATTTCCATCCCTGAATTTCTTTCAGACGGGAACAATTATGGGTCAGAGTTTTGACTGTGATATAGCAAACTCCTCCCACACCTGATGCCTTGTCTTTCTGCTGGAGGTGGGTTCAACAAGTTCCCTCTCCCCACTGTAGGGCAGTTCATCTAGGATCCCTGCTTTGAATTGTGAGAGTCTCTCACCTCCCAGGTCTCTGGTACATTCTGGAGGTTCCCCCAACCTCCTTCCTTCCAAGGTTGCATGTTTCCACTCTTTCTGCTGGACCTCAGGACTACAGTCTTTTTCTACCAAGCAATACCATATCATGTTTCCCTCTCCCCACATCGCCTCTGTCTCCTTTCCTTCCCAGGTCTCTACCTCCATCCTCGCTTGTGGTTGCTTTCTTCTCCCTCCCAAATGGAATTGAGGCATCCTCACTTGAGCACCTCATCTTATTGACCTTTGTGAGTTCTGTGGATTATATCTTGGTTACTCTGTACATTTTTTGCAAATACCCACTTATTAGTAAGTACATATTGAGCATGTCATTTTGGGTCTGAGTTACCTCACTCAGGATGATATTTTCTAGTTCCACCCATTTTCCTGCAAAACTCAAATGTCCTTGTTCTTAATAGCTGAGTAGTATTCCATTGTGTAAATGAACCCATTTTCTGCATTCATTCTTCTGTCATGGGACATCTGGATTGTTTCCAGCTTCTGGCTATCACAAATAAGGCCTGCTATGAACATAGTAGAACATGTGCCCCTGTGGCATGGTGGGGCATCTTTTGGGATATATTCTCAATAGTGGTATGCTGGGTCTTTAGGTAAATCTATTTCCAATTTTCTGAGGAACCTCCAAATTGATTTCCAGAGTGGTTGTACCAATTTGCAATCCCGACAGCAATGGAGGTGTGTTCCTCTTTATGCACATCCTGGCCAACATTTGTTGTCCCTTGAGGTTTTAATATTAGCCATTCTGATTGGTGTAAAGTAGAATATCGTTTTCATTTGTGTTTCTCTGATCACTAAGGGACTTTAAACATTTCTTTAGATGCTTCTTGGCCATCTGAGATTCCTTTTTTGAGAATTCTCTGTTTAGTTTATACCCCATTTTTAAATGGATAATTTGGTTTGTTGGCCAGTTTAACTTCTTGAGTTCTTTATATATTTTGGATATTATCCCTCTATCAGATGTAAGGTTAGTGAAGATTTCTTTCCCAATCTGTAGGTTGCCAATGTGTCATATTGACTCTGTCCTTGGTCTTATAGAATGTTTCCAGTTTCAAGACGTCCAATTTATCAATTAATTTTAGAGCATGAGCAATTAGAGTTTTGTTTAGGAAATTTCCCCTGTGCCAATGAATTCGAGGCTCTTTCCCACTTTCTCTTCTAATAGACTGAGTGTATCTGGTTTTAGGTTGAGGTCCTTGATCTACTTGGACTTAAGCTTTGTGCAAGGTGGCAAATATGGGTCTATTTTTCCCTCTGTACAGACAGCCAGTTAGACTAGCACCATTGATTTAAGATATTTTCCTTTTTTATTTTTTTTTTTATTTTATTTTTTTCCTCATCTTTATTAAATTGGGTATTTCTTACTTACATTTCAAATGTTATTCACTTTCCGAGTTTCCAGGCCAACATTCCCCTAACCCCTCCCCATCCCCTTCTATATGGGTGTTCCCTCCCACTCCTCCCCCCATTACCACCTCCCCCCAAGAATCCCGTTCACTAGGGGTCCAGACTTGGCAGGACGAAGGGCTTCCCCTTCCACTGGTGCTCTTACTAGGATATTCACTGCTACCTATGCAATTGGAGCCCAGGGTCAGTCCATGTATAGTCTTTGGGTAGCGACTTAGTCTCTGGAAGCTCTGGTTGGTTGGCATTGTTGTTCATATGGGATCTCAAGCCCCTTCAGCTCTTTCAGTCCTTTCTCTGATTCCTTCAATGGGGGTCATTTTCTCAGTTCAGTGGTTGCTGCTGGCATTCGCCTATGTATTTGCCTTATTCTGGCTGTGTCTCTCAGGAGAGATCTACATCTGGTTCCTGTCAGCCCGTCCTTCTTTGCTTCATCCATCTTATATATTTTGGTGGCTATATATGTGTATAGGCTACATGTGGGCAGCCTCTTAATGGCTGTTCCTTTAGTCTCTATTCTAAACGTTGTCTACCTATCCCCTCCTAAGGGTATTCTTTTCCCCTTTTAATGAAGGAGTGAAGCATTCACATTTTGGTCATCCTTCTTGAGTTTCATGTGTTCTGTACATTTAGGGTAATTCTAGCATTTGGGCTAATATCCACTTATCAATGAGTGCATACCATGTGTGTTTTTCAGTGATTGGGTTACCTCACTCTGGATGATACTTTCCAGTTCCATCCATTTGCCTATGAATTTCATAAAGTCATTGTTTTTGAGAGCCGAGTAGTATTCCATTGTGTAGATGTACCACATTTTCTGTATCCATTCCTCTGTTGAAGGGCATTTGGGTTCTTTCCAGCTTCTGGTTCTTATAACTAAGGCTGCTATGAACATAGTGGATTATGTGTCTTTGTTATATGTTGGAGCATCTTTTGGGTATATGCCCAAGAGAGGTATGGCTGGATCCTCAGGTAGTGCAATGTCCAATTTTCTGAGCAACCTCCAGACTGATTTCCAGAATGGTTGTACCAGTCTGCAATCCCGTCAACAATAGAGAAGGGTTCCTCTTTCTCCACATCCTCACCAGCATCTGCTGTTGCCAGAGTTTTTGATCTAGTCATTCTGACTGGTTTGAGTTGGAATCTCAGGTTTGTTTTGATTTGCATTTCCCTTATGACTAAAGATGTTGAACATTTCTTTAGGTGCTTCTCAGCCATTTGATATTCCTCAGCTGTGAATTCTTTGTTTAGCTCTGAACCACTTTTTTAATAGGGTTATGTGTCTCCCTGAAGTCTATCTTCGTGAGTTCTTTGTATATTTTGGATATAAGCCCTCCTTATTCCGTTGTATAGTTTTTTCTTCTTTATCAAGATCAAGCATATGCCAGTTTGTGGTTTCATTTCTGGGCCTTCAGTTCTATTCCATTGATCAGCCTGTCTTTCTCTGTACCAATACCATTCAGGTTTTATTTTCATTACTCTTTAGTAGAGCTTGAAGTCAGGTTTGGTCATTTCCCCAGCCATTCTTTCACTGTTAAGTATTGTCTCTATTCTTGGGTTTTGTATTGTTTTGTTTCTTTTTTTGTTTTATTTATTTATTTATTTATTTATTTATTTATTTATTTATTTATTTTCATTTTTTGTTTTTGTTTTTGTTTTGCTTCCCAGATGAAATTAAGAATTGCTTTTTCCTTTTCTTTGAAGAAATGTGTTGGGATTTTGATGGGGATTGCATTGATAGATTGCCTTTTGTAGAATGGCCATTTTTACCACATTAATTCTGCCAATCTATGAGTATGGGAGATCTCTCCATTTCCTGAGATCTTCTTTGATTTCTTTCTTGACATTAAGTTATTGTCATAGAGATCTTTTACTTCTTTGAATGGAGTTACCCCAACATATTCTACACTATTTGGGGCTATTGTAAAGGGATTTGTTTCCCTAATTTCTTTCTCAACCTATTCTCCATTTGAATAAATGAAGGCTACTAATTTATTTGAGTTAATTTTATATCTGGCCACTTTGCTGAAATTGTTTATCAGCTGGAGAAATAAATATTATATATATTTATATATATATAATCATTTGCTAATAGGGATACCTTTATTTCTTCTTTGCCAATTTGTATCACCTTGATGTCTTTTCATTGTCTTATTATTCTAACTAGCACTTTGAGTACTATACTGAATAGATGTGGGGAGAGTGGGCATCCTTTTCTTGTTCCCAATTTTAGTGATATTGCTTCAAGTATCTCTTCATTTAACTTCATATTGCCTGATGGTTTGCAGTAAATTGTCTTTATTATGTTTGAGTATGGGCCTTGAATTCCTGAGGTCTCAAATACTTTTAATATGAAGGGGTGGTGTATTTTGTCTAATGCGTTTTCTGCCTCTAAGGAGATGATCATATGTTTTTTACCCTTGAGTTTGTTTATATAGTGGATTGCATTAATGGATTTTTTTTTATATCGAACCAAACTGGCATCTCTGGGATGAAGCCCACTTGGTCATGGTGAACGATGTTTTTGATGTGTTCTTGTACTCGGTTTGCAAGAATTTTATTGAGTATTTTTGCATCAATATTCATAAATAAGATTGGTCTGAAGTTCTCTTTTTTGCTTGATTCTTTGTGTCATTTTGATATCAGAGTAATTATGGATTCATAGAATGAATTAGATAATGTTCTTTCTGTTTCTATTTTATGGAGTAGTTTGAGAAATATCTACATCACATCTTCTATGAAGGTCTGGTAGAATTCTGAACTAAATCAATCTGCCCTTGTGTATTTTTTTGGTTGGGAGGTTTGTAATGACTTCTTCTCTTTCCTTATAGGATATGGACCTGTGTAGATAGTTTACCTGCTCTTAATTTAACTTTGGTATATGGTATCTGCCTATAAAACCACCCATTTCATGTAGATTTTCAAGTTTCATTGAGTATAGGCTTTTGTAGTTGGATCTAATGGTTTTTTTTAATTTCCTCCATTTCTGTTGTTATGTCTCCCTTTCATTTCTGATTTGTGAATTTGGATACTGCCTCTGGGCACTTTAGTTGTTTTGGCCAGGGGTTTATCTATATAGTTGATTCTTTCAAAGCACCAGCTTTTGGGTTTGTTGATTCTTTTTATTGTTCTCTTTTTTTCTATTTGGTTGATTTCAGTCCTGAGTTTGACTATGTCCTGCCCTCCAATTCTCTTGGGTGAGTTTTCTTCTTTTTGTTCTAGAGCTTTCAGATGTGCTGATAATTTGCTAGTGTAAGATATCTCCAGTTTCTATAGCAGGGCAATAAGTACTATGCATTTTCCTTTTAGCACTGCTTTCATTGTATTCCATAAACTTGGGTATGATGTGTCAATATTTTTATTAAATTCCAGGAAGTCTTAATTTATTTCCTTCTTTTTCTCCATGACCCAATTATCATTGAATAGAGAAGTGTTCATTTTCTATGTATATGTGGGCTTTCTGTTGTTTTTGTTGTTATTGAAGACCAGCCTTTGGCCATGGTGGTCTGATAGGGTTTATAGGATTATTTCCATCTTCTTGTTTTGGTTGAGTGTTGTTTTGTGACCAATTTATATGGCCAATTTTGGAGAAGGTACCATGAGGTGCTGAAAAGAAGGTGTTTTCTTTTGTTTTAGGATAAAATGTTCTGTAGATATCTGTTAAATCCATTTGGTTTATAACCTCTATTAGTTATTTACCTCTGTTTCAATGCCCTGTAGATTGATGAGAGTGTTGTGAGAATGTGTGTTTTGACATTTACTAAATTTTCTTTTATGGATGTGGGTGCCCATGCATGTGGGTGGAGCATGGATGTTCAGAATTGAGACCTTCACTTGGTGGATTTTCCCTTTGATGAATATTAAGTGTCTTTCCTCATCATGCTTGATAACTTTTGGTTGAAAGTCTATTTTAATGGATATTATGATGGCAACTCCAGCATTTCTTGGAACCATTTGCTTGGAAGTCTTTTACTCTGATATAGTGCCAGTCTTTGTTATTGAGGTCTTTTTCTCATAAGAAGCAAAATGCTGGACCTTGTTTATATATTCAGTCTGTTAGCTTACATCTTCTTATAGGTAAGTTGAGTCTATTAATAATGAAAGATATTACAGACAGATGACTGTTGGTTCCTATTATATTTGTTTTTGTAGGTGGCTTTATGTGTTTAGGGTTCTCTCCTTTTGGCTTTCTTGTGAGATGCTGAACAGCTTGTCTTTTCTTTGGTGTAGATACCTTCTTTGTGTTGTAGTTTTTCTTCTCGCATCCTCTGTAGGGCTTGCTTGGTAGATAGATGCTATTTGAATTTGGGTTTGGCCT
Source organism: Rattus rattus (assembly GCF_011064425.1). Lineage (NCBI taxonomy): Eukaryota > Metazoa > Chordata > Mammalia > Rodentia > Muridae > Rattus > Rattus rattus. The sequence goes on from NC_046172.1 coordinate 105,674,940, forward strand.
GGAATATTTTGGTATTTCCATTTATTTTGACTGAGAGTTTTGCTGAGTATAGTAGCCTGGACTGGCATTTGTGTTCCCTTTGAGTCTGCAACACCTCCGAACAGGCTCTTCTGGCTTTCATAGTCTCTCTGGAGAACTTTGGTGTAATTCTGATAGGTCTACCTTTGTATGCTACTTGGGCTTTCTGCCTTGCAGCTTTCTTTCTTTGTTCTGTGCATTTAATGTTCTGATTATTTTGTGAAAAGAGGATTTTCTTTTCTGGTCCCACTTGTGCGTGTTCTATAGGCTTCTTGTACCTGTATGGCCATCTCTTTCTTTAGGTTGGGAAAGTTTTCTTCTATGATTTTTTAAAGAACTTTTCAGGTTCTGTTGCTGTAACACTTTTTTAAAAATGCTGTCTTTTACCCTGCACTATATCCAGCACCATAGTGACCCATGACATCTGTTTGATGTCTTTATCTCAGTCAGCAAAGTGTCTCACCTGCTTTGTTCCTTCCCTTATCACACTGCTGTTGGCTACCCTCAGAGCCTGGCAACAATCTCTCTACCCATCTAGTTCCCAAGGCAGATTTCCACCATGCCAGACATACATATCCCAATTCTGTGGCAGCCCAATGTCTCCAGCCACCACAAACTCTCTTAAATTCAATTAAATTGCCACATGAAAGAACACACATTTCCAGGTTTACATTCATTTGTGTTTATTGTTTCTACTTCCATTTTATGTCTTGTACTGCTTTATGTAATTCTGTCACCTGTTTGATTATTTTCTTGTATTTCTTTAAGAGATTCATTTCCTCTCTAAGGTCTTCAACCTGTTTAGCTGTATTTCTTTCAGTGAGTTATTTATATCCTCCTTAAAGTTCTCAATTACCTTAATGAGATAGCAATTTAAGCCAGCTTCCTGATTTTTAGGTTTGTTAGTATATTCAGGTCTTACTGTGGCAGGAGAACTGGGTTCTGATAATGCCCACTTATTTTGGCTTCTGTTGCTTACACTTGCCTCTTGCTATCTGGTTGTCCTTGGTGCTTGGTGGTCTGGGTGACTGTGTCCTGGATGGCCTGCAGCCCTGGCTGTAGCAGACCTCCTGTGGGCCCTTCCAACTGGAGGATCTTTAGGGGTGCAGAGAAGCTGCTGATTTGTTGCCCTGGGTTTAGTAGATCTCCTTGGAGGGCTTCAGATTGTTTGGTCTTTAGAGGAGCAGTCAAACTGCTCTCCCATATGAAGTTGTTCTACATAGGACCTATATAGATTGTGGTATCTATTTCCCTGTTTGCAGGAAAACTCCAGGGAGGCTTGATACAGTCTTTTGGGTCAGTTGCCTTGCATGCCACAAAGCCCCCAGGAGGTCTTCAGACAGTGGTGTCAATTGCTCAGTTGCCCTCTGTACAGAGGAACTCCTGGGATGCCTTCAGGCTGTGGTGTCCTGGGTTTATTGGATCTCCTGGGATGCCTCAGGATGTGATATCAAATGGTCTGAGTGCAGTGGTTCTTCTGGTATAGCCTCTTCCAGGGAGCAGACTACCTAGCAGTCTGATCAGCAGAAAGGACCAGGCAGATGGCATTCTGATTTTTTTATTATTAATTTTATATTTGAGATAGCACTCTATAATCATGGAAAGATTTAATTTGCCTTACCTAGAGCAAAGAATTCTTGATATTATCTTAAGTCCTAAGGATTTTATAATAGGTTACTTGCCTGTTCCACATTCAATCTATGGTTTCAAATTTGATAATTCTATTTAGTCTGTGATCTTAACAAATGGCAGAGAATTGTGATATTATGACTGCAGTTAAATCTTTAAAATAGCATTACAATTGTTCAAAATTTACAAATCAATATATTAGTGGTCAGATCATATGTTTCCTTACTTTGTATACAATAATTAGTTTTACTGCAAAGTATTTCAAGGTATAAATCTTGGAGTAGTCTTTTCCTGAGTCTACTCCAAGACTGATAACAGATAATAAAAAGCCTTATAATATAGTGTGTGTTGTAGCCTACACACACACACACACACACACACATATATATATATATATATATATATATATATATATATATATATATATAGATAGATAGATAGATAGATATAGACATATGTATAAGTGGAAATGCATATCCAGAATTATATTGCAAGGTTATATATCATTCATATGTCAATACCACACTTTATGGTTACTATTGCTGTCCAGAGACATTCAAAGCCTGGAAGTATAAGTCTTCATGCTTTTTTTCTTTTTTTCAATATATACAAAGAACTCAAAAAGTTAGAATCCAGCAAATCAAATAATCCAATTAAAAATGGGGTCGGGAGCTAAAAAAAAAATTCTGAACTGAAGAATATCGAATGGCTGAGAAGCACCTAAAGAAATGTTCAACATCCATAGTCAACAGGGAAATGTAAATCAAAACAAACCTGAGATTCTGTGTTACACAGTGACAGCAGATGCTGCTGAAAATATGGAGATATATGAATACTGGTTGTTGGTGGGAGTGTACAACCACTCTGGAAATCAGTCTGGCAGTTCCTCAGAAAATTGGACATAGTACTACCTGAGGACCCAGCTATACCTCTCCTGGACACATACTTAAATGATGTTCCAAAATATAACAAGGACGATGTTCCATTATTTTCATAGCAGCCTTATTTATAATAGCCAGAAGTTGGAAAGAGCACAGATGTCCCTCAACAGAGGAATGGATACAGAAAATGTGGTACATTTATACAATGAAGTACTACTCAGCCATTAAAAAATGACTTCATGAAATTCATAGGCAAGTGGATGGAACTAGAAAATATCCTGAGTATGGTAACCCAAAACATGCTCTCTCTCTCTCTCTCTCTCTCTCTCTCTCTCTCTCTCTCTCTCTCTCACACACACACACACACACACACACACACACACACACACACACATGTTATGCAATCACTGATGAGTGGATATTAACCCAAAAGCTCAAATTACCCAAGATAAAGTCTACAGACCACATGAAGCTCAAGAAGAATGCTGAACAAAGTGCGGATGCTTCAGTCCTTCTTAGAACGGGGAGCAAAGAAATATTCACTGGAGGAAATACAGAGAAAAAGGTTAGAGCAGAGTCTGCAGGAATGGCCATCCAGAGACTGCCCCATCTGGGGTTCTAGCCTGTATTCAGCCAGCAAACCCAGACAGATTTGCTGATGCCAAGAAGTGCAAGCTGATAGCAGCCTGATATAGCTGTCTCCTGAGAGGCTCTGACAGGGCATGACAAATATAGAGCTGGATGCTGCAGCCAACCAGAAAATGAAAACTGAACTGAAAATGGGGTTCCAAAGGAGGAGTTGGGAGAGGATTGAAGGAGCTGAAGGGGTTTGCAGCCCCATAAAAATAACAATACCAACCGACCAGGTTCCCAGGAACTAAAACACCATCCAAAGAGTACACATGGACCGACCTATGGCTCCAGCTGCATGTATAGCAGAGGATGGCCTTATCTGTCATCAATGGGAGGAGAAGTCCTTGGTCCTGCTAAGGCTTGATGCTGCAGTGTAGGGGAATGTCAGGGCATAGAAGTGGGAAGTGCTCTCAGAAACAGGTGAAGGGGATTTGGATAGTGGGGGTTTGTGGACAGGAAACTGGGAAAGGGGATAACATTCGAAATGTAAATAAAAAATACAATATAAAAAGGAAAAAGAAAGGAGATTGTTTGTATCCTTGCAGTCTCATGTCAATTTTAAGATCAGCTTGCTAATTTCTGAAAAAAAAAAAATAGGTTTGAATAAAGACTTGGCCAATCAAGATTTCAATTAGAGTTGATCCTCCACCATTTGGGAATATAAAGTCTATCTTCCTATTTTTCTCAGGTTTCTTTTAAAAGTTTGGTAGTTTTTGGTGCACAGGTTTTATAAAAATATAAGTTTATTTTTATTTATCTCTCCTTGATGTATTTATAGATAGAATCATTTTCTTAATTTTAAGATTGTTCAATGCTCATATGCAGGCATATTGTTGAGTTGTATACATTGTCTTATTAGCCCTAAGAAGATTTTGGTGGCTTGGTTAGTCTTCTCTGTATGATGATATTATGCTGCCTGCATATAAGACTATTTTTTATTCTCACTTTCCAATACAGACACGTGATTTTGTCATTTCTTCTGAAGTGCTACTACAATTTCAAGGCAAGTATAAATATATGAAAATAATTATTTTTGTTTTCTTTCTAACATAAGGAAAAAACATACAATTTTTATTTTTACTAAATATGATACTGAATGTGTAACATCAGTAGATTCTACTTTTCAGATTAAGAATCTCTTTTATTATTCATTTTAGTCTTTTACATTTCAAATGATGTCCCCTTTTTGGTTTCTATTTTCCTATTTATTTGAGTGTTTTATCACGGTAATGTAATGTTCTTTTGTCAATTGTTTATTCAAAATTATAGAAATGATAATGTATTTTATCTCCTTTACCTATAATTGTATATTATATTGATTGAGTCACAGATATGTACATATTCTTATGTTTCTGAAATAAACCAAACTAAGTTATATATGGTTTTGTATGTTGCTTCATTCAAGTGGCTAGTATGCATTTGGAACAAAATATATTAATATTTTATTTATTATAAGAAAGTCACTGATAATGTACATTTGCATTTTAGGCATCTTAGTGATAACCTTAAAGAGGTTGGGAAGTTCTTAATAAACTAACAGTCAGAATAGCAAGTCAAATGCTTGTCTAGCTTTCCTTAACCAACTTAGGTGAGTAACGAACATGAATACAGAATGGGCTTTCCTTAACCATGCCATTGCATAATCTTGTCGACAAACCAAAGCAGATTAGTCCATCTATTTCATTTGCATTAAAATTATGGATGACACACTTTTTGGAGACATGTGCACCCAGAACACCACAATATTGTAAACCGTTTTAAGAATGTTTCCAAATATTTTTCTTTGTGGGGTATTTTTCATTCATCATATTTCAAATTTTTAATTTTTTCTTTCTTTTGTATGTGTATATATGTTTTGCCTTGGGTATATGTTTGTTTACCATGTGACTGTAGTTTCTGCAGAGTCCAGAAGAAAGCATCAGCGCTCCTAGAACTGGAGTTATTGGCAATTATGAGCCATGAAGATGCTTAGAATCAAACCTAGTTCCTCAGGAATTGCAGCCAGTGCTTTTAACTGCTGAGCGATTTCTGCAGTCCCAATCATTTCTTTAATTTTAACAGTTTTTAAGGTATTTGCCCTCATCTATCTTTATACATTACCAAATACAATGAAGACATACCTTTCTACAATTGTGACTTAAATTGCAAATATAATATGGAAATCTGACTCTATATTTCATTCTTTATCTCTCCTTTAATGATTCCAATATCTATGTATATGAGCATTATTTTTCATAGGCATTTACAATTCAGCATATACCGAATGGATCTATCATTTTCTCTCAGATGCACTTTTGCCTTCTGAGCTCTGGTTACCTGTTTCAGTACTTAATTATTCAAATATGTATGTGAATCTTTGTCCTTATTATGTCCTCATTGACCAAATATTACTATACCTAATTTATGAAAAATTTCCATATCTGTCTGTTTTTTACTGTCACTGTTACCATTAAGTATTTTCTCAACTTTTATCTAAAATTACACTAATAATATTACTTTTTCAAAGAAATTCTACATTTTATCCAGTAGTGACCTTTTTTCCTCAAATCCTGATTGTTGATCATAACATTGGCTGCTTGATATTCTATTTAATGACCTAATTTCTTTTTAGAATTTTGTATACATAAAATAATTTGCCAGATTTCTTAATTATTTGCAGTATTACCATTTGGTTGTTTATAGCACCTACTATGAAACGTTTTTAATGAGGTAATGAATTCACTTTTGCTGCGTGTTTCATTTTCCCTTCTGATTGAGTCACAAGGATCCCTTCTTGAGACCTCCTTGTTACTTAGCTTCTTTGGGTCTGTATATTTTATCATGATTATCATGCACTTAATGAGTAAAATAAGTGAGTTTATTCCATGTGTATCTTTCTTGGTTTGTATTACCTCAATTAGGATGATATTTTCTAGTTCCATCCATTTTCCTACAAATTACTTGATGCTTTTGTTTTTTTAATAATGGAGTAGTATTCTATTGTGTAAATATACCACATTTTCTTTATTAATCCTTCAGTTTAGGGACATCTGGGTTGTTCCATTTTCTAGATATTACAAATAGAGGTGTTATGAATGTAGTTTAGCACATGTCCTTGTGAGATGGATAAACATCTTTTGGGTATATGCCCAGGAGTGGGATAACTGGGTCCTCAAGTATACAATGTCTAATTTTCTGAGGAACCTCCAGACTGATTTCCAGAGTAGTTATACCAGCTCGCAATCCCACCAACAATGGAGGAGTGTACCTCTTTCTCCACATCCTTACCAGCATGTTATCACCTGCATTTTTTATCTTAGTCATTCTGAATAAAGCTAGAGTCTCGTGGTTGTTTTGATTTGCATTTTCCTGATGACTAAGGATATTGAACATATTCTTTAAGTGCTTTTCTTACACTAGAGATTCCTTTGTTAAGAATTCTCCACTTAAAGAGTCAACATGTAGAAGGAATGCAGATCGATCCATGCTTATCACCCTGTACAAAGCTTAAGTCCAAGTGGATCAGGACCTCCACATCAAACCAGACACACTCAAACTAATAGAAGAAAAACTAGGGAAGCATCTGGAACACATGGGCACTGGAAAAAATTCCTGAACAAAACACCAATGGCATGCTCTAAGATCAAGAATGGAGGCAAATGGGATCTCCAAAACTGCAAAGCTTCTGTAAGGCAAAGGACACTGTGGTTGGGACAACGGCAAGCAGAGATTGGAAAAGATCTTACCAATCACCACAACAGATAGAGGCCTTATATCCAAAATATACAAAGAACTCAAAAGTTAGGACCGAGGGGAGACAAATAACCTATTAAAAATGGGGTTCAGAGCTAAACAAAAGAATTCACAGCTGAGGAATGCGAATGGCTGAGAAACACCTAAAGAAAAGTTCAACATCTTTAGTCATCAGGGAAATGCAAATCAAAACAACCCTGAGATTTCACCTCACACCAGTGAGAATGGCTAAGATCAAAAACTCAGGTGACAGCAAATGCTGGGCGAGGATGTGGAGAAAGAGGAACACTCCTCCATTGTTGGTGGGGTTGCAGACTGCTACAACCATTCTGGAAATCAGTCTGAGGTTCCTCAGAAAATTGGACATTGAACTGCCTGAGGATCCAGCTTATACCTCTCTTGGCATATACCCAAAGATGCTAACATATAAAAAGACACGTGCTCCACTATGTTCATCAGCCTTATTTATAATAGCTAGAAGCTGCAAAGAACCCAGATGCCCTTCAACGGAGGAATGGATACAGAGAATGTGGTACATCTACACAATGGAATATTACTCAGCTATCAAAAACAACGACTTTATGAAATTCGTAGGCAAATGGTTGGAACTAGAAAATAACCTCCTGAGGTGGCTAACCCCAACACAGAAAGACATACATGGTATGCACTCATTGATAAGTGGCTAATAGCCCAAATGCTTGAATTACCTAGATGCCTAGAACAAATGAAACTCAAGCGGATGATCAAAATGTGAATGCTTCACTCCTTCTTTAAAAGGGAACAAGAATACCCTTGGCAGGGAATAGAGAGGCAAAGATTAAAACAGAGACAGAAGGAACACCCATTCAGAGCCTGCCCCACATGTGGCCCATACATATACAGCCACCCAATTAGACAAGATGGATGAAGCAAAGAAGTGCAGACCGACAGGAGCTGGATGTAGATCGATCCTGAGAGACACAGCCAGAATACAGCAAATACAGAGGCGAATGCCAGCAGCAAACCACTGAACTGAGAACGGGACCCCCGTTCAAGGAATCAGAGAAAGAACTGGAAAAGAACTTGAAGGGCTGAGACCCCATATGTACAACAATGCTTAAGCAACCAGAGCTTCCAGGGGACTAAGCCACTACCTAAAGACTATACATGGACTGACCCTGGACTCTGACTTCATAGGTAGCAATGAATATCCTAGTAAGATCACCAGTGGAAGGGGAAGCACTGGGTCCTGCTAAGACTGAACCCCCAGTGAACTAGACTGTTGGCGGGAGGGGTGGCAATGGGGGAGGTGGGGAGGAACACCCATAAGGAAGGGGAGGGGGGGGATGTTTGCGGAAACAGGGAAGGGAATAGCACTTTCGAAATGTTATAAGAAATATTCAAGTTAATAAAAAAAAAAAAAAAACCAAAAAAACAAACAAACAAAAAAAAATTCTCCAGTTAGTTTGTACCTCATTTTTAAGGGTGAGTTATTTTGAGTTGTTGGTGTTTAATTTCTTGAGTTGTTTATTTTTTAGATATTATCCCTCTGTGGGATGTAGGATTGGTCAAGATTTTTTCCCATTCTCTAGGGCTGCCCTTTTGTACTATTGATGATATACTTTGCCTTACAGAAGCTTTTCGGTTTCACGAGGTCCCATTTATTACTTTTGATCTTAGTCCCTAAGCTGTTGGTGTGTGCTGTTCAGGAAGTTGTCTGCTGTGCCAATGCCTTCCCTACTTTCTCGTCTCTTAGATTTAGTGTATCCGGTTTTTATGTTGAAATGTTTCATCCATGGTACTTGAGCTTTCTGCAGGTGACACATATGGATTATTTGCATTGTTTTTTTGCTTGAACATGAAGTTAGACTAGCAATATTGAAAACAGCTAATAAAACATGCCTGCAGACAGAAACCTATTATAACTGTATCCTGAGAGGCTTCTTCATGCAGTGGAATTAAATAGATGTATAGCCAAGCATAAACGAAGATTGGGAAGTTTTTGAAGGAGAGTATGGGATACAAGTGAGTGGGCCAGAGGGGGTCAAGGACACCCTAAGGAAACCTACAGAGTCAAATAACTTGGACCCATGGGGCTTCAACTAAAGATATGCAGTGGCTGGACCTAGATCCCCTATATTTTTGTAACAGATGTGAAAGTTGGTCTTCATATGGGTCCCCTAGTAAGTAGAATTGGGGCAGTTGGGGCTTTCTTCCCTGCCATTGAATCCTGTTACCCCTTAGTGGACTGCCTGCTTGTGCTCCAATGGAAAGGCTGTGTAGTCCTGCTAAGACTAGATGTCCCTAGGAAGGGACAAAGAGGGTGAGGATACTGGGGAGGAATTTGTAAGTGTGGGCTGGGAAGAGGAGGAAGGGCTAGCTTTGATGTAAAGTGAATAGATAAATGAATTATTGAGAAAAAAAGTGTCAACCATTCTTACAATTTGTATAGCACACTATTATTTTTATTGTTTATACAATATATTTTGATTTGATTGCTCCCTCAACTTTTTCCAGATTTTTCTGTACCTTTTCCATCCATGCAATCTACACCATTTCTTGATCTCTCTCATCAGAAAAAAACAGTTTTCAAAAAAATAGAAAAGAATAGGACAAAACAAACAAACAAGAAACAGAAAGACAAAAAGAGCCCAAGAAAAAGACAAATATAGACTTAGACATAAACACAGTAGCAAACACAGAAATCCTATAAAGCACAAAATCAGAAACAGTAGTATATAAGTCAAAAGACCTATAGGAAAAGAGTCCAAACAAAACATTATAGAACACAAAAATCTCCAGATACATATGTCTTTGTGTTGAACCTTTACTGCTAGACAGGAACCTGACCTTAAGAGTGGTTTGTTTGTATGTCCAATGAAACTCTGATGGGAAAATTAATTTTTTATTTGTTCGTGGTTATCAATATTAGATGGGTTATGGATGTAGTCTTCTGTTTCAATTCCACTCTTAGCTTTTGGACCCCTCAGGCTTAGACCTGTGCAATCTTTCTGCATATAACAGTCTGTATAATTTCATATGTACTTCAGTCCCACTGTTTAGAAACCTTGTTTTTTGGCATTCTCCATTCCTTCTGCCTCTTACCCTCTTTCTGCCTTCCTTCTATAAGATTCCTCAACTCTGAGAGAAAGGGAATAGATGAAAATATCTTATTTGGACAGAGTGCTACAAGGTCTTTGCTCCCTGAACTTTGTCTATTGTAGGTACTATAATTACTTTCATCAACTGTAGAAGAAATCTTCTCTAATGATATTTGAACAAGGCACTGATCTATAGACATAGCAGAACGCTAGGAGTGACTTTATAGCTGTGTTTCCTGGAGCAGAACAGTAGTATCTCATTTTCTCTTTGGTCTCTGGCCTATCTGGTTGTATATTCTTGGCAACCTGAGCAAGGCAGGTATAGGTTCCATCTCCTGTAATGGGCCTTAAATCCAATAACATATTGGGCTACCCCATAAGTTTTGTGACATTACTGCACTACTAAGTCATATAGGCAGGGCACTATTATTGTAGATTGAAAGGTTTTGCAACTAGGCTATTGTTTATCTTTCCTCCATCATTAATGTAAAGTATCTTCCAGTACCATGAACACAAATCAGTATGGGTGAACATTTTGGCAGGGCACCCAACTCGAATACTCCAATGTCAGTGAGTTCTGTTGGTTTATGTTCAGCAGTAGGGAAATTACTGCAAGTCTCTAAAGCAGCAAATTGCCTTTGGCAATAGCCTGGGTTATTTGGGAGTTCAAACCACTTAATTAAATGTAACACATTCATATAACTAGAAGCTTCATTTGGGGGAGTAATATCCAGCTGAAGCTCTGTGTCCCCCATTATTTGGTGACTCTATTTAGATTTCTTTCATATGTACATATGTTTTAGAAAGCATCTACTGTATTGTTCCCATATGACCACACAAAGTGCCTCTAGTTTTAGCTGTCACTCCCAATATTTGCTTTCTCATTCCCCCTCTTTCTGTTTGATACTCCTGTTTCAATCTACCCACAAGCCATAACTACTGATACTATTTCTCCTGCCTATAGTGATCTAATACTCCCTTCAGTCTCTCACTCAATAGCTAACCCCTGTGGTTATATGGAGTGTAATTTGCTTATTAAAGACTTCAGAACTAGCATCCACCTATAAGCAAATACATACTATATTAGTTTTCTAAGATATGGGTTACTTTACTCAGGATGAATTTTTTCTGAATTCATCCATTTAGATATGAATTTCATGATTTCATCTTTTGTAACAGCTAGATAATAATAATACTGTGTAAATGTACCACATTTTTATCTCTTTATCCAGTGATAGACATCTAATCTGTTTCCAATATTTGGCTAATATGAATAGAACAGCAATGCATGTGACTGAACAAATATCTCTGTAGTAGGCTGAAATGTCCTTGGCTATATACACTGAGGTGTGATGGGGCATCTTTTGGGTAAATGCCCAAGGGTGATATAGCTTGGTCTTCAGGTAGACAGAGTGGTTATTTGAGGTTGCACTCCTACCAGCAATGGAGGAGTGTTCCTCTTTCTCCACATTTTGCAAATATGTGCTGTCCTTTGAGTTTTTGATCTTAGCCATTCTAATTGGTGCAAGATAGAATCTAAAGGTGGTTTTGATTTGCATTTTTCTGATCACTAAGGACTTTGAACATTTCGTTAAGTGCTTCTTGGCAATTCAAAATTCTTCTGTTGCCAATTTGCTTAGCTCTGTGCCCCAGTTTTTGCTTGGGTATTTTTTGAGGTTAGCATCCTGAGTTCTTTATATATTTTAGATACTAGCCCTCCATTGGATGTGGGGGTTAGTGAAGATTTTTTTCCCAAACAACTGTGTCTTTGCCTTATAGAAGCTTTTCAGTTTCATGAGGTCCCAGTTACAAACAGAGTACTATAACTGAACCTTGAGGAAGATTGAGTCTCCTCTTCCTGATGAAACACCACACTGATTTTCATTGTGGCTATTCAAGTTCGCATTTCCATAACCAATGGATGGTATTATTCTTTTTTAAAAATTAGATATTTTTATTCGTTTCAAATATTATTTCTTTTCCTGCTTTCCCCATCCATAAACCCCTATCCCTTCCCCCCACCCTGATTCTATGAGGGTGTTTCCTCCGCCACCTACCCATCCAACCCTTCCCCTGCCTACGCCCAAAAATAACCTTACACTGGGGGTTGAGCCATGGCAAGACCAAGGGCTTTTTCCTTCAATTTGTGCCCCAATAAAGCTATCCTCTGCTACCTATGCAGCTGGGCCATGGGTCTCTGTCCATGTGCACTCTTTGGATGGTGGTTTAATCCCTGGGAGCTCTATTTGGATTGGTATTGTTCTCATGGGGTTCAAACCCCTTCAGCTATTCAATCCTTTCTATAAGTCCTCCACTGGGGACCCTGTTCTCTGATCAATGGTTGGCTCTGAGGAGCATCCTCATCTGTCTTTGTCATGCTCTGGCAGAACCTCTCAGGGAGACAGCTATATCAGGCTCCTGTCAGCATGCACTTCTTGGCATCAACAATATTGTCTGGTTTGGTGGCTGTATGTGTATGGACTAGACCCCAAATTCTTGCCAACAGGGCTTGTCATTTATTCTTGTTGTTGGCTATTCTGAGTGGTGTATAAGGAATCTCAAGGTTTTGACTTTCTCTTATGTCTAAAATTTGAACATGCCTTTAAGTTCTTCATTTGAGAATATGCCATTTACATCAGTACCCCATTTTTAAGTTACATATTTTGATGTTTAGTGAGTAGAGATATTTTATATATTGAATATTAGCACTCCTATTGGATATTTAGTTCAAAAAAAGCTTTTCCATTCTGACTACTAATACTTTGTCTAATTCTCCTTTGTCATAGAGAAGATTTTCAGTTTCATGAGGTCCCATTCATCATCTTTCTTAGTGCCTGGGCTAACATTATGAATTTCAGAATGTCCTTTTCTATGCCAATGATCTTCAAGACTATTATATAATCTGTCTTCTATCCTATTCTGTATATATGGCCTTATGTTGAGTCCTTGGTCCATTTGAGTTAGTTTTATGGTATCATCCTTAACATACTGTCCTGTTTTCACTACTATGTTTAGAATAGTAGTGTTTTTCAACCAATGTATTTATATGCCTATTGAATATATAAATATAAAGACTTATGTTGAATAGAGTAAATTTTATACAAAATTCTTTTAGAGTAGTTATCTAGATAGTTCCAACTGAAATAACTACATAGCTTCTCAAATAATATCTTTTGTTATATGCATGAGACACTTACTATAATTACTTCTAATAGCGTTCTTCATTGAGACAGTGTCATATAATAATTATATTTGAAGTTTGTATAACTCAAATAATAATTATATAAATAGTTCATAATCTCTACTTTTAAGCCTTCTAAGTATTTAGAACTTGTCTCTTCTTCTAGTTTAACTTTCTTTTAAGACAGGTCTCTTTTTCTATTTAATTTCTAACCAACAGCATTGACTTACATTGCAGTGGTGAATATATTTAAAGTAATTTTTCTAATTAATAGGAAAAAAATCTGTAGGTTCCCAAGTTATAAGCTTTAATTTGGGCTGGAGAAATGGCTCTGAAGTTAAAAGAGTACTGATTACTCTTTCAGAGGACCTGAATTTAAATCCTAGTACACACATGGTTGTTCACAGTGTCTACAACTGTAGTCCCATAGAATCTTATGTCCTTTTTTGGTAGGCAAATGTACATGCTGACAAAACAACCATATATGTCAATTAGATAAAGAAATGTATGTTAAAATACTTGTATTTGTGCTATGTGAAAAAGTCATTTAATGTCAACTCTTCAGACTAGTGTTTCCTAAAAACTTGACCTAATTAACACTCTTTATTTCTTACCACAGTTAAAAGTTGTTCTTTAGGTAATTTATTATGCATTCATTTATTATTTCCATGTAAATATTTGTGTGAGAGAGCACATGTTGGTGCAAATGTACACACATGCACACTGAAAGCAAATACATGTGGATTTTCATGCCAAAAGCATGTACATGGAGATAAAACATTAACATTTAAGTCAATTATCTCTTTCCATTATGGGTTACAAAGTTTAACTCCATTTTTGGGTTTGTAGAACAAGCTGCTTTTACTCACAGAGCCATCTGACTATTTTACATCTATTTATCTGTTTACTATATCTCTGTTCTCCTGTGAAGAATGTTAGTATCTTGATCACCAAATACTAGCTTTCCTCTGCACTATGAAGAACCTAGCCTAGTAAATTGTAATAAATAAATAAGGCAATGAATGACTCATAATAGAACAAATCGATAGATGAATGAAAAGATTAAAGAGAATTTTAATTGAAAATAAATTCAGTAGAAAAAAACAGGCTGATTTGAATGAAAAAAAACAATAATTAGAGGGTTAATGATTACTCTTAATAAAATTGAAGGCTTGAACTCAGGTTAAAATTGAGATAAAAGATAATATCTTAAAAATAAAAATATCAGAGAGCTCACCTCCTGACAGAGGCACTCCCTGAGACTGCCAAGCGGAAGAGACCTACCCTGTACTGCCACCTGCCCACAAAGCTGGCTGAAGGAAACTGTATAAAGCCTCTGGGTTCCCTTGGATAAGGCACAGCAGCAGCAGGTCCCCTGCGTCTGAGACACACTGGAACCTGAAGGGACCGACCAGATAAACAGTTCTCTGCACCCAAATCCTGTGGGAAGGAGGCTAAACCTTCAGAGGCAGACCCCTGCTGGGAAAACAGAAGAGACACACTCTGCCCACATTACAAATTCAGAGAAAACACCAAGCATATCTGGAACCTGGTGCCACGGAAGCTCCCGGAAAGGGTGGTGCAGATCTTCCTGGTGCTGCCCCACGGAGAGCTCAAGCAACACCCTATGAGCAAAGTTAAGCCTGGAAGGACCACAGGTAGATAAACCTTACTGCTCAAGCGACCACCTGGTGAACTCAAGACACTGAGCCCACAGGAACAGCTGAAACCTGTAGATAGGAAAAACTACCGCCCGAAAGCAGAACTCTGTTAACTGGCTAAAAAGAAAACAGGAAAATAGGTCCTACAGCACTCCCTGACACACAGGCCTGTAGGACAGTCTAGCCACTGTCAGAAATAGCAGAACAAAGTAACAAGAAATAATCTGATGCGAGAGGCAAGCACAGGAACCAAACAACAGAAACCAAGACTACATGGCAACATCCAGACCCAATTCTCCACCAAAGCAAACACTGAATATCCAAACACACCAGAAAAGCAAGATCTAGTTTCAAAATCCTTATTTGATCATGATGCTGGAGGACTTCAAGAAAAGCGTGAGGAAGAACTCCTTAAGAAAACAGGAAAACATTAATAAACAAGTAGAAGCCTACAGAGGAATACATAAAAATGCCTGAAAAGAATTCAGGAAAACACAATCCAACAGCTGAAAAGAATTAAAATGGAAATAGAACAATCAGAAAAGAACACAGAAACAACCCTGGATATAGAAAAAGCAAGGAAGAAAAAGTAGCCGTAAGATTCAAGCATCACCAACAGAATACAAAGAGATGAAGAAGGAGAAATCTCAGGGCAGAAGATTCCACATAAATCATCATTACAACTATCAAAAGATAATGTAAGCGGAAAAACTACTGGTCCCAAACACACATGAAATCAGGACTCAATGAGAAGATCAAACCTAAAGGATAATAGGTATTATGAAAGAGTGAAACTCCCCAGCTCAAAGGTCAGTAAATATCTTCAACAAAATCATGAAAACTTCCCTAACCTAAAAGAAAGAGATGCCCATAAACATACAAACATACTACAGAACTCCAAATAGATTGGACCAGAAAAGAAATTCCTCCGTCACACTTAATAAGTCAAAAACACCAAATGCACAAAATAAAAAAGAATATTAAAAGCAGTAAGGAAAAAAGGTCAAATAACATATAAAAAAGCAGACCTATCAAATCATCAGACTTTTCGCCAGGAACTATGAAAACCAGAAGATCTGGACAGATATCGCAGACCCTAAAGAACACAATGCCAGCCAGGTTACTGTAATCCTGCAAAACTCTCAATTAACATAGATGGAGAAACCAAGATATTCAACGACAAAAACCAAATTTACACTATCTTTCTACAAATCCAGCACTACAAAGGATAATAAATGGTAAAGCCCAACATAAGGAGGCAAGCTATACCTAGAAAGAAACAAGAAACTAATCGTCTTGGCAACAAAAACAAAGAAGAAAAGCACACAAACATTTCCTCATATCCAAATATGAATATAAAGCAATAATCACTATTCATAATATCTCTCAACATCAATGGCCTCAACTCCCCCAACAAAAGACATAGATTAACAAACTGGATCATAATGAGGACCCTGCATTCTGCTGCCCTATACCTAAAAGATGTCTAGCAGTATAAAAGACCACGTATCCACTATATTTAGCAGCCTTATTTTTTAATAGAAGAAGATGGAAAGAACAGAATGCCCCTTCAACATAGGAATGAATAGAAAATGTGGTACACATCTACACAATGAATATTACTCAGCTATCAAAAACAATGCCTTTAGCAAAATTATTAGGCAAATGGTTGGAACTGGAAAATATCTCATACTGAGTGAAGATAACCCAATCACAGAAAAAACACACATGGTTTGCACTCATTGATAAGTGGCTATTAGCCAAATGCGGAATACCCTAGATACCTAGAACACGCTGAAACTCAAAGACGGGATGAAATCAAAATGTGATATGCTCATCCTTCTTTAAAGGGAACAAGAATATCTTGGCAGGGAATAAAGGCAAAATTAAAACAAGTGAAAGGACACCCATTCAGAACCTGCCCATTACATGTATATACATAGCCACCCAATTAGACAAGATGGATGAAGCAAAAGTGCAGGCAGACAGGAACCGGATGTAGATCTCTCCTGAGAGACACAGCCAGAATACAGCAAATACAGAGGCGAATGCTAGCAGCAAACCACTGAACTGAGAACAGGACCCCCGTTGAAGGAATCAGAGAAAGGACTGGAAGAGCTTGAAGGGGCTCGAGACCCCATATGAACAACAATGCCAGGCAACCAGAGTTTCCAGTGACTAAGCCACTACCTAAAGAGTATACATGGACTGACCCTGAACTCTGACCTCATAGGTAGCATTGAATATCCTAGTAAGATCACCAGTGTAAGGGGAAGTCCTGGGTCCTGCTAAGACTCAACCCCCAGTGAATGTGATTGTTGGGGGAGGCGGCAATGGGGGGGAGGATGGGGAGGAACACCCATAAAGGAGGAGGGGAGGTGTTAAGGGGGATGTTTGGCGGAAACCGGAAAAGGGAATAACTTTTCAAAATGTAAATAAAAATCCTCAAGTTAATAAAAATAAAATAAATAAAAATATCAATATACATGAAAAAAAAGCTCAACCAAATAAGGTTGAACTGCACATAAGCAATAAGAGAAGTATACATTAAAACTGTACTTGTCCTAATTGATAATTGAGTCTTTACATAAACAAAGAGAATAAAATAAGGAATACTTACTACTGTGGTGAACATAAACTATTCTAGCAATATGCAAATCAGTCTTAAAGTTTCTCAAAAAAAAATCTACAAATAGAACTTTCAATCTATTCAGACTTTTCTATTAGTCCTGGATATTTACCCAAAATAATAAAGGTCTACATATCACAGAGATAGTTCCACATCAATGTTTATTTCAGTAAACAATAAATATTCATAACATTCTAGTCCAATGACAGAAGAATGGATAAAGAAAATGTGATGTAGGGCTTAGTAAGATTTCATTGTGGTTAAGATCACAGGTTGCTCTTCTAGAGATTCTGACTTTATTACACACACCCATATAGCTTCCAAAAGTCAATAGTTCCAGTTCTAGGATATCCAAACACTTTTTTTGCTTCTACAGCTACCAGGTACACACACAGTAAACATACATATATGAAGGCAAAACACTAAAAAAATGAAATAATAAAAAGGAATATGTGATATGTATATAAGAATATATATATGTATATATATACATATACATATTTATGTATATATATATATATATATATAGAGAGAGAGAGAGAGAGAGACAGAGAGAGACAGAGAGAGAGGGAGATACATTGAAAATTGCATATGGAAATGTATACATGCAGGTTGAAATTTTGTTAAGGAATGGACCCAGTATCAGAGATAATACATTTTTCTCTCATTTTTGTGGTTCTTAGATTTACATAGATACTTAAGAATTATCTACATATATAGAAAATAAAACTGGAAGAACAAGGGTAGAAGGGCAAGAAAAGGGAGACTACATACAACTATCATAGATCTAGATTCCCCCATTGAGTGTATATATCTGAAACAGATTTACTATGCCTAAGAAATATTAACATTCTTGTATTCAATGCTCATTATTTTTCAAAAGCCAACTCATAGAAACCATAGAGTAAGAAAGAACATGCCAAGTATGCTAAACATGTAATATATATTCTTATGAAATCTTAAAGTAAATAAATACAAATTATGAGCAAGTAAGGATATACAATGTAAACTGAGTGACACTATGTCATAACAAACAGAATAAGTAAGCCAATTATCTCTTACCATTTCCTATTATACTACACTTCCTACAAACTAGTCATTGGTACTGAATACCATGATTTCCTACCACCTTATTTAATGATCATAATACCCTATGATGCTAGAGCTATTCTTGGTCAAATTTTGCAGTTAAAGAAAAAGCTGCAAAGCTCAAACATTAATTTGATGTTTCATGCCTCAGGAAACAGATGAAATCAAAAATTCTCCACACAATTATCTGATTATGAAACACATGTTCCTTTTACTCAGCAATTCATTCACATTTAATGCTTGGGCTATCAGTATTAATCAAGTGAGCATTGCTTTTATGATACAATTTTGAAAAGTTTGAAGAATCATCTCCTTTGCTAGTTTCTCAAAAAAAGCAGGGATAATCCATTAGCCATACTGCAAAAAGCTGTATCAAGGAGTTTGTGTTTCTGTAACTTATCTGTTGGTAGTCATATTTAGTTTTAATCTGGCTTAGTTAGCCAATCCAACACCCTTTGTGGAAAAAAAGTTATGGAATATCAGTGAAACAATGTGCAAACCTTAACATAATAAAAGCAATATAGAGTAAGCCAATAGCCAACATCAATCTAAATGGAAAAAGCAATTCTACTAAAATCAGGAATTAGGAAAAACGTCAAAATCTATCATATCTATCTAATATAGATAGTACTGAAAATCAAGCTATAGCAATAAGACAACTAAAGTAGACAAAAGGATACAAATTAGAAAGGAAGAAGTCACAAGCATTACTATTTTACTGATGATAAAATAGTATCAGCTAATAACGACTACCAAAAATTCATTCTGACCCTACAGTTTATAAACACCTTCAACAAAGTAGATAGATACAAAATTATCTAAAAAATTCAGTGGCCAGAACTGAACTGAACTGATCCCCATAACTCCCTGCACCCCAATCCCATTAGGAAAGCTGAACTCCCAAATTGCAGACAATCCTGAGATCTTCGGGAGGACAGAACCTAGTCACATTCATGGAAGAGAAACCTGCATAGTGCCATCTGAATATAGGAGGAGAGTCAGTGGCAGGAACCTGAGGATTTCTGCCTGCATTCAGACCTGACCTGAACTGGTCCCAGCTCCCTTTAAAATCACATTGGGGAGAGGCTGGACCTCAAGTGTGGAAAATCCTAGAGAACTCAGAGGAGACAACTGCTTTCTGCCCACTTTTCTGACCCAAGGAAAATCACCCTAGTGCCATCTGTGCCCTCTGGGCAAAGGACCTAGAAGCAATCAGGTGCAAAAGAACCTTTGGTTTTCTGCCTGTGCTGAAAGCTGAGTCAGTCACCAGCGCCTACACACCTGTGAGAGAGTAAGTACTCTTCTACACCAAACAACCTGCCTGGAAGATTCAGGTCACAAAACAAACAGCTCTCTGTTCCCAGATCTGGCTGAAAGAAAACAGGTCTACAAGTGCTGACACACAGGCCTAGGAGGGGTCAAGCCACTGTATCAGAGACAACAAGACATGCTAACACCATAGACAACCCTGATGGCAAGAAGAGGCAAACAGAGGAACTTAAGTAACAGAAACCACGACTACTTGGCCTCATCAGAGCTCAGTTCTCCACCAAAGCAAATCTGGATATCAAACACCTGAAAAAGCAAAGATTTAGATTTAAAGTCTACATCTTAAGAGGATGATAGAAGACTTTAAGAAGGATATAAATAACTCCCTTAAAGAAATACAGGACAATACAAGTAAACAAGTAGGAGCTCTTAAAGCAGAAACACAAAAATTAAATTACAGGAAAATACAACCAAACAGGTGAAGGAAGTGAATAAAACCATCCATGGTTTAAAAATGGAAGTAGAAACAATAATGAAAGCACAAAGGGAGACAATTCTGCATATAGAAAACATAAGAAAGAGATCAGGAATCACAGATACAAGCATCCCCAACAGAATACAAGAGATAGAAGAGAGAATCTCCAGGGCAGAAGATCTAAAACATCGACACAACCATCAAAAATGTCAAATGCAAAAGCTCTAACCCCAAATCATCCAGGAAATGCAAGACACAATGAGAAGATCAAATCTAAGGATAATAGGTATAGAAAGAGTGAAGACCCCCCAACATAAAGGGCCGATAAATATCTTCAACAAAATTATAGAGAAAGAATTTCACTAAGCCCTAAGAAAAGAGATGCTTATAAACATACAAGAAGCCTATAGAACATCCCAAATAGATTGAACCAGAAGAGAATTCCTCCTTCACACTTAATAGTCAAGCATCAAGCACACAAACAAGAAAGAATAATAAAAGCGATGAGGAAAAAGGTCAAGTAACATATAAAGGCAGATCTATCAGAATTACGCCAGACTTCTCACCAGAGACTATGAAAGCCAGAAGATCCTGGACAGATGTCATACAGACCTTAACAGAACACAAATGCCAGCCCAGGTTACGGTATCCAGCAAAACTCAATTAACATAGATGGAAACCAAAATTATTATATGACAAAACCAAATTTACACAATATCTTTCTACAAATCCAGGTTTACAAAAGGAAATTAGATGGAAGCAGCTCAGTGCCCCATGCCCACACGACATGGTATCGAGAATTGGGCGAAAGCCTGCAGGATTACACACACACACACACACACACACACACACACACACACACACACACACACACACACACACACACACACACAGGTTATTCGTGTCAAGCCAGAAGAGGTAGAGAGTCCTGTAGCTTTATTCACCACTTATATACCCAAGTTCACCAGGTACAAAATATCTGGGAAGCACAGTGGGAAACCCTGGCTCATGACTTCCTGGCTCCTGACTTCAGTAACAAAAGACCTACTATGTGACCTGAATTAATTAGGGAGTAATCCCGGGAAGACCAGCCTAAATCTCAAGGACAAAGGCCGAGAAAACAAAAGGCAGGAGTGAATTGACCACCGCCCAGGTGTGGCCCAGGTGTTTCTGTTCCACATGCCTCAGCTGGGCTCAGCAGGGGTCAAACTAAGGAGGCTCTGATGGAAAACCCCAACACAAGGAGGGAAACTATACCCTAGAAAAAGCAAGAAATTAATCTTCTTGCAACAAGCCCAAAAGAAGATAGCCACACAAACATAATTCCAGCGCTAACAACAAAAATAACAGGAAACAATAATCAATATTCCTTAATATCTCTTAACATCAAATGATTCAATACCCAAATAAAAAGACATAGACTAATAGTCTAGATAGGTAAAGAGGAATCAGCATTTGACTGCATACAGGAAACTCACCTCAGAGACAAAGACATATACTACCTCAGATTAAAAGGCTGGAAAACAACTTTTCAAGCAAATGGTCTGAAGAAACAAGCTGGACTCACCATTCTAATATTGAATAAAATGGACATTCAACCAAAAGTTATGAAAAAAGATAAGGAAGCACATGTCATATTCATCAAAGAAAAAGTCCAAAAAGATGAACTCTCAATCCAAAATATCTATGCTCCAGATGTAAGGGACCCTACATTCATGAAAGAAACCTTACTAAAGCTCAATATGCACATTAAACTCACACAATAATAATAGAAGATTTTAAAACTCCACTCTCATCAATGGACAGATCATGGAAACAGAAATTAAACAGAGACATAGAGAAACTAACAGACATTATAACGAAATAGTCTTAACAGATATTTATAGAACATTTTGTACTAAAACAGAAGAATATATTTCTTCTCTCAGCACCTCATGGTACTTTAAAAAACTGACTGTATAATCAATGATGACAAACAGGCCTCAACAGATACAAGAGGTTGAAATAATCCCATGCATCTTATCCAGATCACCAAGGACTAGAATCTGGTCTTCAATAACAACAAAACAACAAGCCCACATATACATGGAAGTTTAACACTCTACTCAATGATAACTTGATCAAGGATGAATTAGAAATAAAGGCTTTTTAGAATTTAGTGAAAATGAAGGCACAGCAGCACCCAAACTATGGGACTACAATGAAAGCTGCTAAAGGAAAACTCATAGCTCTGAGTGCCTCCAAAAACAGGTACATTTAAACATGACAGCATAACTTCAAGTTGCAGAACAAAAGAAGCAAATTCGCAGGAGGAATAGAGAAGGCAGGAAATAAAAAATCAAACTCAGAGGCTGAAATCAACCAAGTAGAAACAAAAGGATTATATAAAGAGAATCAAGAAAACCAGGAGCTGGTTCTTTGAGAAAATCATCAAGATAGATGAACCCTTAGGCAGACTAACCAGAGGGCACAGAGAGAGTATCCAAAAGAACAAAATCAGAAACTAAAAGGGAGAGATAAAAACAGAAAGTGAGGAAATAAAAAAGTCGGATCATACTACAAAAGTCTATACTCAAGAAAACTGGAAAATCTGGAGGAAATGCACACACTTTTAGGCAGATACCAGGTACCAAAATTAAACATTGATCAGATGAACCATATGAACAGTCCCATGAGTCCTAAAAAAAAATAGAAGCAGTCATCAAAAGTGTCCCAACCAATAAAGAGCTCAGGACCAGGGTTTAGTGCAGAATTCTATCAGATATTCAAAGAAGACTTAATGCCAATACTCTTTGAACTATTCAACAAAATAGAAACAGAAGGAACACTACCCAATTATTTCTTTGTTGTCACAATTATGTTTTTACTTAAACCAGACAAAGACCCTACAAATGAAGAAAACTTTTGATCAATTTCCCACATGAATATTGATGCAAAAATACTCAGTAAAATTCTGGCAAACCGAATCCAAGAGCACATCAAAACAATCATCCACCATGATCAAGAAAGCCTCATACCAAGTATGCAGGGATGGTTCAATATACGGAAATCTAACAATATAATCCACTATATAAACAAATCAAACAGAAAAAATATATGCTTTTCTTATAAGATGATGAGAAATATTTGACAAATTCAACACCCCTTCATGGTAAAAGTCTTGGAAATGGTCATATCTAAACATAGTAAAAGCAGTATATGGGAAACCAGCAGCCAAAATCAAATTAAATGGAGAAAATCTTGAAGTAATCACACTAAAATCTGGGACTAGAAAAGGCCCACTCTCTCCATATTTATTCAATATACCTACTCAAATTCCTCACCAGAGCAATCAGAAAACTAAACGAGGTCAAAGGGATACAAATGGAAAAGGAGGGAGTCAAAATATCACTATTTGCACATGATGAGATAGTATACATAAGTGACTAGAAAAGTTCCACCAGAGAACTACTAAGCCTGATAAACAACTTCAGCAAAGTGGCTGGATATAAAATTATCTCAAACAAATCAGTAGCCTTCCTCTACTTAAAAGATAAACAGGCTGAGAAAGAAATTAGGGAAAGGACTACCTTCACAATAGTCACAATAATATAAAATTCCTCGGTGTGACTCTAAACAATCAAGGGAAAAATCTGTATAGCAAGAACTTCAAGTGTCCGAAGAAAGAGATTGAGAAAGATCTCAGAATATGGAAGGATCCCCAATGCTCATGGATTGGCAAGATTAATATTGTAAAAATGGCCATTTTACCAAAAGCAATCTTCAGATTCAATGCAATCCCCATCAAAATTCTAACTCAATTATTCATTGAGTTAGAAAAATATTTGCAAAGTCATTTGGAATAACAAAATACCCAAGATAGTGAAAACTATCCTCAACAATAAAAGTACTGCTGAAGGAATCAACAACTCTGACTTTAAGCTGTATTATAGAGTAATTGTGATTAAAAAAACAAACAAACAAACTGTATGGTATTGGTACAGACAGGGAGGTGGTTCAACAGAGTAGAATCAATGGAAGACCCAGAATGAACCCACATACCTAAGGTTATTTGAGCTTTGACAAAGGAACTAAAACCATCCAATTGAAAAAAAGATAGCATTTTGAACAAATGGTGCTGGTTCAACTGGAAGTCAGCATGTAGAAGAATGCAAATCAATCCATTCTTATAGCCCTATACAAAGCTCAAGTCCAAGTGGATCAAGGACTTCCCATAAAAACAGATACACTCAAACTATTAGAAAAAAAGCGGGAAAGAACCTCAAACACATGGGCACTGGGAACAATTTCCTAAACAGAACGCCAATGGCTTATGCTCTAAGATCAAGAATCGAAAAATGGGACTTCATAAAATTGCAAATCTTCTGTAAGGCAAAGGACACTGTCATTAGGACAAAACCGCAACCAACAGACTGGGAAAACATCTTTACCAATCCTTCATCTGCTAGAGGGATAACATTCAATATATACAAAGAACTAAAGAAGTTAGACTCAAGAGAATCAAGTAACCCCGTTGAAAAATGGGGTACAAAGCGAAACAAAGAATTCACAGCTGAGGAATGCTAATGGCTATGAAGCATCTAAAGAAATGTTCAACATCCTCAGTCATCAGGGAAATGCAAATCAAAACAACCCTGAGATTCTACTTCACATTATTCAGAATGGCTAAGACAAAAAAATCAGGTGACAACAGACTCTGGCTAGGATGTGGAGAGAGAAGAAGACTCCTCCATTGTTAGTGGTATTGCAAGCTAATATAACCACTCTAGAAATCAGCCTAGAGGTTGCTCAGAAAATTGGACATAGTACTACCTGAAGACACAGCTATACCACTTTTGGGCATATACCCAAAAGATGCTCCAACATGTAACAAGGACACATGCACCACTATGTTCATTGTAACCATATTCATAATAGCCAGAAGCTGGAAAGAACCCATATATCTCTCAAAAGAAGAATGAATACAGAAAATATTTTATATCTTCACAATGGAGTACTAATCAGCTATTAAAAACAATGACTTCATGAAATTTTTAGGCAAATGGATAGAACTAGGAAATATCGTCCTGAGGGATGTAACCCAGTTGGAAAAAAAGCACAAATGCTATGTACCTACTTATAAGTGTTTATTAGCCCAAAAGTTCAGAATACCTAAGAAACAATTCACAGACCATATGAAGCTCAAGAAGGAAGACCAAAATTGGATGTTTCGGTCCTTCTTAAGGGAATTTATAACTTCTTTTAGTTCCACTGTGTCTCTGCTTTGTTTGTTTCCATGGTCTGCCCATTGCTGAGTCTTGGTTGTTGAAGACTCCCACTATTATTGTGTCAGTTGCAATATGTGCTTTGACCTTTAGTAAAGTTTCTTTTATGAACGTGGGTGCCCTTGGAGTTTCTATGTTCAGTATTGAAAGTTCATCTTGGTAGATTTTTTTTTGAAAAGTATAAAGTGTCCTTTCGTATCTTTTCTTACAGCTTTTGGTTGAAAATCAATTTTATTCGATACAAAATGGCCACTCCAGTGTGTTTCTTGGGACCATTTGCTAGAAAAATTGTTTTGCAGCCTTTTACTCTGAGGTAGTATCTGTCTTTGTCATAGAGGTGTGTTTCCAGTATGTAGCAAAATGCTGGGTCCTCTTTAGGATGACTTTCTTACTTTTTTTAGGGTGTAGTTTCCCTCCTTGTGTTGGAGTTTTCCATCTATTATATGTTGTAGGGCTGGATTTGTGGAAAGATATTGTGCAAATTTGGTTTTGTCATGGAATTTCTTGGTTTCTCCATTTATGGTAATTGAGAGTTTTGCTGGGTACAGTAGCCTGGGCTGGCATTTGTGTTTTCTTAGGGTCTGTATGACATCTGTCCAGGATCTTCTGGCTTTTAGAACCTCTGGTGAGAAGTCTGGTGTAATTCTGATAGTTCGGCCTTTATATGTTACTTGACCTTTGTCCCTTACTGATTTTAATATTCTTTCTTTATTTTGTACATTTGGTCTTTTGATTATTATGTGACAGGAGGCGTTTCTTTTGAGGTCTAATCTGTTTGGAGTTCTGTAAGCTTCTTGTATGATTATGGGCATCTCTTTCTTTAGGTGAGGGAAGTTTTCTTCTATAACTTTTGAATATTATTTACTCTTCTACTTAGGAATCTTCACTCTCTTCTATATCTATTATCATTGTGTCCTGGATTTCCTGGATGTTTTGGGTTAGGAACTTTGCATTTTGCATTTTCTTTGACTGTTGTGTCAATGTTACCTATGGTACCATTTGCACTGGAGATTCTCTCTTCTGTCTCATGTGTTCTGTTGTTTATGCTTGCCTCTATGACTCCTGACCTCTTTACTAGGTTTTCTATCTCAAGGGTTGTCTCCCTTTGTGATTTATTAATTGTTTCTATTTCCTTTTTTAGATCCTGAATGGTTTTGTTCAATTCCTGTACCTGTTTGCTTGTTTTTTCTTGTAACTCATTAAGGGATTTTTGTGTTTCCTCTTTAAGGACTTCTACTTGTTTACCTGTGTTCTCCTGTATTTCTTTAACGAAATTATTCATGTCCCTTTTAATTTCCTCTATCATTATCATGACATATGATTTTTCAATCCAAATATTGGTTTTCCAGTGTGATGAGATATCCAGGACTTGCTGTAATGGGAGAACTTATTTCTGCTGATGCCAAGTACCCTTGGCTTCTAGTGCTTATGTTCTTATGCTTGCTTCTAGCCCTTTGAACATTTCTTGTGCTACCTGTTCTTACTGTCTCTGAATAGACCCTGTCCCGCATGTAATCCTGGTAGTGTCAGAACTCCTCAGAGTACAGTTGTCCCTGGGATCCTGTGATTCTCGGATCCTGAGTTTGTCAGGGCTCTTGGGAGTCAAGCTGCCTCTGGGATCCTGAAATCCTGATGTGACCAAGCTTTCCAAGAGTGTTTCAGGAGTGGGTGAGGAGCCAGAACTCTGGGTTTGCTCTGAGCACAGGTGCAAGCTGGAAGGAACCCATGACTCTGGCTGGGAAGGAGGATTTTTCCCCCTGCTTTCCATGGGGGTCCCAGTTAAGCTGGGTGTTGGGAAAGATGTTGTCTCAACTGTGATCTTGAGTGTATCTGAGCTCCAGTGCTCTGTGTATGTCCAATCTCCTGAGAGTCGAGCTTCCTCTGTGATCCTGTGATCCTGGGTGTTTCGGAGTACCTATGGATCTGGGGTTCCTTTGGGTGTTGTAAGAGTTAATGCAGAATGAACACCACAGGTATCCTCTGGGTACAGGTTCAGTCCAGAAGAAACCTGTGCCATTAGCTGGTTGGAGGTTCTTGCATACCTGGATCCCATGGGTCTCAGTTACTCTAGCTGTTTGGACATTTGTTGTGGCCTCCTCACTTCTGATACTGGGCAGGTTAAGGCACCTGGGAGATCTGCTCCAGATGAAGGTTCAAACCAGAAGGAACATATGCCAATGGCCAGGTGGGGGTTCTTGAGTCCCTGTATCTTCAGGATCCCAGATACTTAGGTTCTTGGGCAATTGTTGTGTCTAATATCATGCTTCTAAAACGTGTTGTCTTTTTCCCAGTCATAATCCCTCAATTTGAAGTCTTGTCTGGTTACAGAAGGTTCATTATCCACTGGTCTTTTAGACCAGCTTTTTTTGTTCTACCCTAGTTCTCTGTGCCCAGGTCTCAGTCTTCAGTTCCTGGCCACCCATGCAGTATAGGGCACAGCTCCTTTCATGTGTGGTGAGCCTCAAATTAAACCAAATATTGGTTCTCTGCTTCCACAGTTTTGAGCCACATTTGCCCCAGGACATCTTTTAGGCAGGGCAGACTGTAGATGGAGGGTTTTGTGACTGGGCTGATGTCTTGGTTTCTCTTTTCATAACCTGCAGAAACCTAGTCACACCAAAACGACTAAATGCAGGGATGAAGGCCCTAAACTTTCAGAAACTCAACCATTCTATGTTCACTGAGTAAAAGTGGAAGTTATTCTCAGCAATGGGACCACACTCTCAGTATTGAGAGGGCGAACTTCTGTCCTTGCATCATCCCACATTGTTTAGGCATCTCCCTTGAGACCTTCTTTGCCAACAACTTAATGAATTTAACCCCTCTCATTACTAGAAGCTGTGCCTGGCTACAAAAACATGGGCAGTTCAGACCTTATCCCCATTGCTAGAATATTTATTACGGTAGCCCTCAAGTATTCCAGGAGGTTTCTACAACCTGATGTTTCTGTACTGCTCCCCAATGTCCCTCCGTTCCAGCTATCTCTCCTTCACTATCTCCTCCCCACTCTTCAGTCACCTGAACTCTCACACTCTGATCCCACCCACCCCAGTCAACTCCCAGGATCTATTCTATTTTCCCTTGCCAGAAAGATCCATACTTCTCTTATACAGCTCTTCTTTTAAGCAAGCCTCTCTGGACCTGTGAACTGTTACTTGATTATCATTTACTTAATGGATAACATGGTATAAGTGAAAACTTATTATATTTGTCTTTCTGGGTCTGCGTTACCTCACTCAGGTTGTTTTTTTTCTAGTTCCATAATTTGCTGGCAAATTTCTTTTCTTTTTAAAAATTTATTCTTCTCCCATACATGCATACTCTAGTATACATATTATATCTATCCTGTAATATAGTACATCTATACTGCAGCCTCCCCTCCCTCTTTTCCCTCCTCTCAGTCCTCCCTCACCATAGTAAGACTAAGCATATTCTCTATCACTGACCTCCAACCAGGAAGTCCAGTTAGGGGAAGGGAGTTCAGTGGCAGGCAACAGAGTAAGGGACAACCCCCCCCCCAAGTTATTAGGGGACTCACATGAAGACCAAGCTTCACATCTGCTACAAATATGTGGGGGAACTTAATCCAGCCCCTGCAAGCTCTTTGGTTGGGGGTTCAGTCTCTGTAAGCCCCCATGGGCCAAGATTAGTTGACTTTACAGATCTTCTTGTGGTGTCCTTGACCCCTCCAGCACCCTCAACTCTAGCTCCCACTGTTTCACAAGATTCTCTACACACATGATGTTTAGATATGGGTCTCTGCATCTGTTTCCATTCACTGATGGATGAAGCCTCTCAGAAGACAGTTATGCTAGGCAACTCTCTGCAAGTATAACAATTGGAAGTCATGCATGGCTATGGGTTGTGGGCACCACAGTCTCCATATCCTTCTCTGGTAGGAAACTCAGCTAGGCTCACTCCCATAAACTGCTCATAGCCTCCCCTGTTTCATGTTATTTCTATTTTAATCCTACTGATGATTGAGCATGGGGATATTTTCAAGTTCTGATTTTATCTTCTAACATCTTCAATTACTTTCTTCAGAGACTTGAAGTTCTTGTCATATAGGTATTTTAGTTGCTTGATTAGAGTTATAGTGAACTATTTTACATTATTTGTTCCTATACTAATGGATGTTTAACTAATTTCTCTTTATTGGATATTTTATTAATTTACATTTCCAATATTATCCCCTATCCTGGTTTCCCCTCCACAAACCCCTTATCCCATCCCCATCCTCCTGCTTCCATGAGGGTGCTCCCCCACCCATCCATCCTCTTCCCCCTCCCTGCCCTTGCACTCCCCTACACTTGGGCACCGAACCTTCACAGAGCCAAAGGTTTCTCCAACCACTGATACCCAACAAGGCCATATTCTGCTATGTATGTAACTGGAGCCATGGGTCACTCCATGTGTACTCTTCGGTTAGTAGTATAGTCTCTGGGAGCACTGAGGGTCTGGTTGGTTGATATTCTTGTTCTTCCTGTGGATTGCAAACCCCTTCAGTTCCTTCAGTTCTTCTCTAACTCCTCCATTAGGGATCCCATGCTCAGTCCAATGATTGGCTGCCAGCATTGCCTCTGTATTTGTCGGGCTCTGGCAGAGCCTCTCAGGAGACAGCTATATCAGGCTCCTGTCAACAAGCACTTCTTGGCATCTGCAATAGTCTCTAGGTTTGGTGTCTATATATGGGCTGAATCCCCAGGTGGTGCAGTCTCTGGATGTCCTTTCCTTCAGTCCCTGCTCTACACTTTGTCTCTGTATTTCCTTTAGACAGGAGCAATTCTGAGTTTAAAAAAATGTAGATGACTGGGTGGCCCCATCCCCCAACCAGGAGCCTTGCCTAAACTCCGGATATGATCTCTACAGTTTCTCCCTCCTCTTTGTTGGGCATTTCAGCGAATTTTGTCCCCACTGGGTCCTGGGAGCCTCTTGCTTTCCTGGCATCTGGGACTTACTGGTAGCTTCCCCTGTTCCCCATCCCCATTGCTACACACCTCTGTTCAACTCTCCAATCCTTTGTGTATCACAGGAGGAAATACAGAGACCAAAAATGGAGCAGGTACTGAAGAAAAGGTCATCTAGAGACTGGCCCACCTGGATATCCATTCCATATGCAGCAACCAATTCCAGTCACTATTGCTGAGGCCAAGAAGTGCTTGCTGACAGCCTGATATGAATATCACCTGAGAGGCTCTGGCAGAGCTCTACTGATACAGATGAGGATGCCTACAACTAACCATTGGTCTAAACATGGGGACCCTAATGGTGGAATTAGAGAAAAGACTAAAGGAGCTGAAGGGGTTTGCAACACCTTAGGAAGGGAGAATAACATTTGAAATGTAAATACATAAAATATCCAAGGAACATAAAATTTTAAAAAAAGAAAGAAAAGCCATCAAGGGACGGCAATATACATTGTTAAATAGAAGCTTGGAGTATTCCTATTTCCTTTATTTAATATTTATGCAAAGCCACACAGAGCTTATTGTTGATCTATCATACCTAAAACATAACATTAAAGTGTTGTTATGAAAACAAAACATAAGATCACATGGCATCCTCAGCTTCCTTTCTTAACCAACTCAAAACTTCAGTAGGCTGGGCTCTACCACATCCACGAGGGATCAAGAAAATGCCCATGGATCTCCTCAGAGGTCAATATGATGGAGTTAACTCCACTGATATTCCCTCCTCCCAAGTGATACTTATTTTTATTAGGTTAACAAAAACTAACAGCACACCGATTTTGTGAAATTTCATCAAAATAAATACACTAATTTTGAAAATTTTTCCTATATATTGTTTAAGTACTAAGCCTCTTATATTGTTTAGATAAGACAAGAGGAGCCAAATTATTATAATATTTGGAAATTAATCATAATGGTATCATATAAAATGACTAATCAAAATGAAGGAATGGCTGCAAACTGACGAAATCAAAATAATGACAACAATAATTACCAACTTACCCATGGCTCCAGCTGGATATGTAGCAGAGGATTGCCTTATCTGTCATCACTGGGAGGGGAGCCACTTGGTCCTGTGGAGACTTGATGACCCAGGATAGGAGGACACTAGGCCACTGAGGTAGGAGTGGGTGGTCTGATGGGAGAACAACTTCATAGAGGTGGGGGGGGAGGGAATATGGGGCTTGTGGGGGGGGGAATCTAGGGAGGGGATAACATTTGAGATGTAAATAAGTAAAATAACCAATAACAAATAGAAAACTTATTTGAAGACCTGAAAATATACATTAGTCAAATTAAGCTCAGACAACAGGAAATGTAATCAGAAAAATTACCCTAGAAAAAACTGTTTTGAGTGCCAAACGACTCCTAAAAGCTTTTACAAATGGATTCTGTTAAACTTGCAGGAGGAGCTAATATGTAGTCTGTGCTCCAGAATAACGGTGAATGTTTCCCAACATAAAACAGTAAACTCATTAAATGCATTAAGAAATTTTGTGTTGCAACTGCATGCACACTTGTGAATATGTACCTGAAAATGATGCATGAAGGTTCTGGTTGACAGCGTGTGTCACAGTGTCACTCAAAATAAATGTGTGAGTGTTCTCCTAATGTGCAGACTATGGGTTGGACACCTCTAAATTTAGCATGTTGTCCCATTATTCTTTGTCCAGTGTGCTCCAAGGAAACCAAAGACTTTAGATCTCCTCAAAGGGAAAGGTGATTTAAGTATTATTTATAACTGCTTAGGGTATATAACATTACTGGTGTTTTGTTTTGTTTTGTTTTCTAACAAGATCCCTATGCTATTCCATTCAAGAGAAAGTAAAGCACTCAAATTATTTTTGTAAATCGGACACTGAATCATAGTCATCTGGAAGGGACATCTGGGAATTTGCCTCATTAGCTTCTCAAAGTGATTCTTATGCACTTGGCCATTTGAAAACTATTGTCATAGATAAGTAAGTAGTCTTCCATATCTTATTAAGCTGGAATTACCAGTACCAAAAGCTGATTAAAAATATGTTGAAAGAAAAATGTACACACATCAGTCTTACTTGAGAGCAAAGATACAAGCATCATAAACAAGATTTCAGCCAATAGAGTAAAGGTGAACAAGTGGAACTCATTCCCAGAAAGCAATGAGGTTTCACATAGTATTATATTAAAAGAATTTGTAACATTAGCAGGAAGGAGGCCAATTTTTCTCAATATAATCCAACAGGCCTTTCATGAGATGCTTCTATCTCCTTGTGCTTCCACAACTTTTACCGCTCAGAGGGCCACAGTTTGAGTAAATGGCTTTATTCTCCTCCTTCCCATATTCAATATAGTGCTTCACTCCAGTATGTCCTTCCATACAAACTTCATTCTAGGTATCATGAAAGCAAACACAGATTCCAAGACCTTATACATTTCCTTTCACATCAGGTTAGGGGTTCTGTTACCATGTACATTAGAATAAACCATGTATATCTCTAACATTACATGTAAAGCATTGTATTGTTATATTTATGCCAAGGTCTTTGAAATGAAACCAGGTATGATCAGATTGCATGACTGTATTCATAGCACAGTTCTTGGAACAGAATTTGTATGCATTAAATACATTTGAACATTGAATAAAGAATGTCAATGGGAGCCAAATTTGTTCCATTATAAATATATGCATGCTCCATATGAATTTTGATTTTCCACCTGGCATGTTATATTGCATGGAGCACTTAACTTGTGCTTCTGTTAAGATTGGAACCATTAAAGCACATATATATATGAATGGAAGAACAATGGGCTTTTTAAATAACAGCTTTGCACAACAGGAAGATAAACTGGCTGGCCAATTTAAAGCAACTGGATCAGGGGATTTAAAACATTTATCAAATCAGCTCAACTGACATGAATACATTTATTTTAAATATGCACTTTAAGGTAGAAGGTTTGTTGCTATACGCAAGAAGAATCACAGAAATGTTTGGTCATATCTAACACAAATGTGACAGTGTGATAGCTGCCCACTTATTAAATTGCTTGATAACTCTGGAACTGAAAGATGAATTTATTGATTGATTTCCATTTACTAATCAAGGTATTGAGAATCATGGCAATGTGAGTCTCATCTGTCACTTAAGGCAGAATCAGAATATGACACTTCTAGTGACTTTCTTCAAGAATGACAGCATTAATGCACCTTTCATTCATAAAAAGTCATTCAATTATATGTCTAGCATGCAGAGAAACCTGCAGATGCAGCAGAAGTCAAAAGTCCTTACAAAGACAGTAAAATTTCTCCCTGGAAGTTTGGTATGTGAACATAATCATTGAGTTTTCTCTGTTTAAATTATATGATTATCATCCCTCTGGCCTTTTGAAATTGAGCTTTATCACATGTATACTTATGCCTAAATAACATTTATATTTGGTCCAGTAACTTCCTAAATTTTAAAGGTTCTAGTGTGTATTTATTGGTTAGAATTATATACAATAGTATTCTATCATGCATATAATACTCAGGAACTTTCAAACACACAACCAAAATAACTTATTGAGAAATTCTGAGTGCATAGTTCTACCTAAGGACCCAATTATACGACTCCTGGGTATATACCCAAAAGATCCTCTATAAGGACTTATGTTCCATTATGTTCTAGCAGATTTTTCTACATGTAGTCATAGTTACTGTGAATTCACAGTGCATTATTCTGTCATATTTCAAGAACAGTTTTTACTGCAGTCAACCACTGCTTCTGTGTTTCTTAGTCTTTTTTTCTTCTTTTTATTAGCTTTCCAAGTGCTGGAGAAAGGAATTATGTCAGAGGTGTCTCCTTGTGAGCTCTACACACCACAATCTCTAATTCTCTGCATGCTGACAAGTTAGAGTTCTTTTTATTAATCACAATCAAATATAAATGAGGCTTCTCAGGATCAAGAGATGCAGTAATCTACAGGGCTAATACAAAAAGGCTTCTGTGAGAGTCCAAACCCCTAACCTTTCCCCAAAAGTAACAGCCTGGACAGAGAGCCATCAAAGAGAACTCTTTTAAAATGTATAAGAATACTGAAGTAAAATTTCAAAACAAAAATTGCAAGTGGGAAAGGACTCAGTATTCATTAAGGGGCTAGTCACCAAGAGTCTGAACATGCTCCACTGAGTATGTGAGTGACAAAAATTGGACTACTTCTTCTTCTTCTTCTTCTTCTTCTTCTTCTTCTTCTTCTTCTTCTTCTTCTTCTTCTTCTTCTTCTTCTTCTTCTTCCTCCTCCTCCTCCTCCCTCCTCCTCCTCCTCCTCCTCCTCCTCCCTCCTCCTCCTCCTCCTCCTCCTTGACGGAGAAAGTTATAAGGATGAACCATAAACATGAGAGGACTGGGAAGTGATGGTATTAGGATTCATGATGTGAAATTCAAATAATCAATTAAAATATTATGTAAAAAACTTAATACATACATATTTGGCAGAATAATTGTTTTTGGATCTGCTTTACTAACTATGACCTCAATAGCTATAGATTTTTGACTCAGTTTAGGGTATAATGTGTATGTTCCATTTCCTGAGGCAAGCCTTAAATCCAATTGGGAAGAAATTGGTTATTTCTGTAACACCCATGGCATTATTTCTTCTTGTTATTGTGGTTAATAATATTCACAACATGGTAAGGTTGTTGAAGACTTCACCACTGGTTATGTGTTAGAACCTTTCTCAGCACCATGAAAGCTAGCCAATATGAATGAAGTTTTCCAACTGTGTACCAGCTGATTTTCTCTGTTCTATTATTGAAAATATATGGTATGTTCAGCAATAGGGTCTTATCATCATGTTTTGGAGGATGATCAAGAAGAATAATATAAATAACCGCTTGGATGTTTTAGACTCTATGGGAGCCCATTGAACAACAATTTTAAAAGTGATACTCTATACCTAGTACTGTTTTGTTGTTGTTGTTGTTGTTGCTGTTGTCTGTTTTGTTGTCTTAGATTGAGGACAATTTTACCAAAATTTTAAAGAAAAACAAGCAGCAAGCTGTAAATATCAACGGTTAGCCCAAGAAAGAGAATATATGAGAGAGAGAGAAAAATCTGTACAATTTAGGCAAAGAAGAATGCCAGACAAAGGGCAGATAAATATTATATGGGGGAACATGTGGCCCATACATGTACAGCCATCCAATTAGACAAGATGGATGAAGCAAAGAAGTGCAGGCCAACAGGAGCCGGATGTAGATTTCTCCTGAGAGACACAGCCAGAATACAGCAAATACAGAGGCAATGCCAGCAGCAAACCACTGAACTGAGAACGGGACTCCCGTTGAAGGAATCAGAGAAAGGACTGGAAGAGCTTGAAGGGGCTTGAGACCCCATATGAACAACAATTTCAACCAACCAGAGCTTCCAGGGACTAAGCCACTACCCAAAGACTATACATGGACTGACCCTGGGCTTCAATTGCATAGGTAGCAATGAATAGCCTAGTAAGAGCACCAATGGAAGGGGAAGCCCTGGGTCCTGCTAAGACTGAACCCCCAGTGAACTAGACTGTTGGGGGGAGGGCGGCAATGGGGGAGGGGTGAGAGGGGAACACCACAAAGAAGGGAGGGGAGGGGATGTTGCCGAAACCGAAAGGGAATAACACTGAAATGTATAAGAAATACTCAAGTTAATAAAAAAAAAAAGAAAAGGAAAAAAAGAACAAACAGGGCATCCAAGCTCCTCTCAGACACTGCTGTTCTATGTCTTTGAGGGATACTTAGTAGGCTCTTGATTATACCTATATTGTTCTTTAATTTTAGAGATATGTATAGTATGTTACACATTACTGTTAGTTTTTAGAAAATTGAGTATTCAGTAACTCACTACAGTAAATTCATTTGTGTACTGCCATAAGCTATATCACTAATATTTGTAATAACAGTTGAAATTTCATAGTAATATCTCATTGTCTATATAACCAAGTATAAATAGCCATAATTTTATGGGATGCCAGTGAGGAAGTTCCACATTATTAGATTCTGCTATTTGTCATTTGCAATAAAATATGAAATCTTAAAAAAATTATTTGGGGGAAAGTGAAGCTTTAGAGAAAATTATGGAGGCCCAAAATGTCAGAGAAGTCCAAAGATTTAGAGAAACATGTTTAGCACATAGAGCAAACAAAAAAAGTTACCTTTTTCTGAATCATTTAGAAAGTCAAGCTGGCTTCTGGTTTCTGCCGGTGCCCAGAACTGACCTGGTCCCACACCTCTCTATAACCAGATTCCATAGGAAGAGATCAGGATTTTCAGAATTGCAGAAAATCCTGACACCACACAGGAGACCACCATTTCTGCTCATATTTCTGGACCAAGAGGAACCCTCCTGGAGCCCTCTGGACAAGGAACCGGGGAGCAGTCTGGGACAGCATCTTTCCAGTTTCCACCTGCACCCAGAGCTGATCATGTGACACAGCTCTCTGTACCCATATCCTGCTAGGAGAAAGCCAGTCTACAAGAGTGCTTACACACAGGCTTACATGAGGGTCAAGCCACTGTCAAAGACTGCAAAACCAGAAAGAAAAACAGAGGGCAAGGGACAAGCACAGGAACCTAAGCAACAGAAACCAAGACTACTTGGAATCATCAGAGCCCAGTTCTCCCCACCAAAGCATACATTGGTTATCAAGCAACACAAAAAGTGGTAAAAATCAGATCTCTTGATGATGAAAAGAGGACTTTAAGGACATAAATAACTCCTTTAAAATATTTCAGGAAAACAGAGGTAAACAAGTAGAGGAACTTTAATGAGGAAACACAAAAATCCCTTAAAGAATTATAGGAAAACAAAACCAAACAGGAGAAGGAATTGAACAAATCCATGAAGGATCTAAAATTGGAAATAGAAACAATAAAGAAATCATAAAGGGAGACAAACCTGGAGAAAGAAAACCTATGAAAGACATCAGAAGTCAAAGGTGCAAACACCACCAAGGGAAAATAAGAGATAGAAGAGAGAATCTCAGGGGCAGAAGATATGATAGAAAACATTGAAACAACGGTCAAAGAAAATGAAAAATCCAAAAGGCTCCAATCCTAAAACATAGGAAATCCAGGACACAATGAGGAGATCAAATCTAAGGATAATTGATATAGAAGATAGTGAAGATCCCAATTTAAAGGGCCAATAAATATCTTTCACAAAATTAAAGAAGAAAGTTTCCCTAAGCTAAAGGAAGAAATGCCCATAAACATGCAAGAAGCCTACAGAACTCCAAATAGATTGGACCAGAAGAGAAATTCCAACTATCACATAATAGTCAAAATATCAAATGCACAAAACAAAGAATATTAAAAGCAGTAAGGGACACATAAGAACAGGACTACTAACCAACCAGAACTAACAGAGACAAAACCACCAAAGGGTACATATGGACAGATCTATGATTCCATCTGCATATGTAGCCAAGGATGGGCAACAGAGGGAGGAGAAGCCCTTGGTCCTGCCAAGGCTTGAGCCCCCAGTATAGGGGAATGTCAGGGTGGGGAATAGGGAAGTGGTGGTTGGTTGGGTGGGAGAAAGGGGATAAAATCTAAAATGTAAATAAAAATATTGAATAATGAAAAAAAGCAAAAAGGGAAAAAGATCAAGTAACATATTAAGGCAGACCTATCAGAATTATACCAGTCTTCCCATGAGAGACTATGAAAGCCAGAAGATTCTTTGCAGATGTCATAGAAACCCTAAGAGAACTCAATTGCCACCCAGTCTACTATGTCCAGCATAATTCTCAATCAACATAGATTGAGAAACCAAGATATTCCATGACAAAACCAAATGTACAAAATATCTTTCCACAAATCCAAACCTACAAAGGATAAGAGATGGAAAACTCCAACACAAGGAGAGAAACTACACCCTAGGAAAAGAACAAGGAAGTAATCTTCTTGAAAGAAACTCAAAAGAAGAGAGTTACACAAAAATATTTCCACCTCTAACAGCAAAAATAGCCAGAAACACCAGTCACTATTACTTAATATCTCTTAACATCAATGGACTAAATTCTCCAATAAAAAGATATAGACTAACAGACTGGATACATAAAGAAGACCCAGCATTTTGATACATACAGGAAAACATACTTCAGTGACAAAGACAACATTTCCTTCAGAGTAAAAAGTTTAAAAACAATTTTCCAAGGTAAAAGGTCCGCTAAGGCAAAAGTAGAAGTAGCTATGTAATATCAAATAAAATCAACTTTCAACCAAAACTCATCAAAAAAAGGTGAGGAAGAACACTTCATACTTATCAAAAAAATCCATCAAGATGAATTCTCAGTCCTGAATATCATTGTTCCAAATGCAA
Organism: Rattus rattus; assembly: GCF_011064425.1. Lineage (NCBI taxonomy): Eukaryota > Metazoa > Chordata > Mammalia > Rodentia > Muridae > Rattus > Rattus rattus. Next base: position 105,713,778 of record NC_046172.1, read on the forward strand.
GAGCACCTACATTCACAAAAGAAAGATTACTAAAGCTCAAAGCAAACAATATGCCTCACACACTGATAATGGGTGACTTCAACATCCCCGTCTCAGCAATGGACAGATAACAGTAACAGAAACTATACAAAAACACAGAGAAACTAACAGAAGCTATTAATCAAATGGATTTAACAGTTATCTATAGAACATTTCATCATAAAACAAAAGAATATACCTTCTTCTCAGCACCTCATGGTACCTTCTCCAAAATTGAACGTATAATTGGTCACAAAACAGGCCTCAACAGATACAAGAAGACTGATACAGTCCCATGTATCCTATCAGATCACCACAGATGAAGGCTGGTTTTCAGTAACAACAAAAATGACAGAAAGTCAACATACACATGAAAGGTAAACAACGCTTTACTCAATGATAACTTGGTCAAAGCAGAAATAAAGAAAAAAATGAAGACTTTTCAGAATTTAATGAATATGAAGACAAAACATACTCAAATTTATGGGACAAAATGAAAGCAGTGCTAAGAGGAAAATTCATAGCTCTGAGTGGCTTTAGAAATAAACTGGAGAGAGCATACACTAGTACCTTGATAGCACACCTGAAATCTCTAGAACAAAAAGAAACAAATACAACAAAGAGGAGTAGAAGGAAGGAAATAATCAAACTCAGGGTTGAAAACAACCAAATAGAAACAAAAAGAACTATGCAAAGAATCAACAGAACCAGAAGCTGATTCTTTGAGAAAATCAGCAGGATAGATAAACAATTAGCCAGACCCACCAGAGGGCACAGAGAGACTATCCAAATTAACAAAATGCGAAATTGAAAGGGATACATAACAACAGAAATTCAGAAAATTAAAAAATTATCAGATCCTACTACAAAAGCCTATAATCAACAAAACTGCAATATCTGGATGAAATAAACAATTTGCTAAGCAGATACCAGGCACCAAATTTAAAACAGGACCAGATAAACCATTTAAACAGTCCCATAATGTCTAAAGAAATAAAAGCAGTCATTAAAAGTCTCCCAACCAAAAATGTCCAGGAGCATATGGGTTTAGTACAGAATTCTATCAGACCTTCAAAGATGACCTAACGCAAATATTGTCCAAACTATTGCACAAAAGGGAAACAGAAGGAACACTAATGAATTTCTTCTGTAAAGCCACAATTATGCTTATACCTAAACCACACAAAGACCCAAAAAATGAAAAAAAAATCACACCAATTTCCCTTATGAATATCTATACAAAACTACTCAATAAAATTCGGGAAAAACAAGTACAAAAAAACATCATCCAACATGAACAAGTAAGCTTCAGCCCAGGGATGCAGGGATGGTTCAATATGTGGAAATCCATCAATGTAATCTACAATATAAACAAATTGAAAGAAAAAAACACTGATCATCTCATTTGAAGAAAGCCTTAAAAAAAACCTCAATATCCCTTCATATTAAAAGTCTTGGAAAGATCAGGAATTCAAGGCCCATACCTAAACATAGTAAAAACAAACCAGTAACAAACATCAAACAAAATGGACAGAAACTTGAAGCAATCCCTCTAAAATTAGGGAATAGACAAGGCTGCCAACACTTTCTCTACTTACTCAATATAGTACTTGAAGTCCTAGACAGAGCAATCAGACAACAAAAAGAGGTCAAAGGGATACAAATTGATAAGGAAGAAGTCAAAATATCACTATTTGCAGATGATATGATAGAATATTTAGGTGAACAAAGTTCTAACCGGAGAACTACTAAGCCTCGACAAACAACTCAGCAAAGTATTAGGGCATAAAATTAACTCAAACAAATCAGTAGCCTTTCTCCACTCAAAGGTTACACAGGCTGAGAAAGAAATTATGGAAATGACATACATCACAATAGCCACAAATAATATAAAATAACTTGGTGTGGCTCTAACCAAGCAAGTGAAATATCTGTATGACAAGAACTTCAAGTCTCTGAAGAGAGAAATTGAAAAGTATTTAAGAAGATGGAAAGACCTCCCATGCTCATGGATTGGCAGGATTAATATAGTAAAAATGGCCATCTTACCAAAAGCAATCTACAGATCAATGCAATCCCCATCAAAATTGCAACTCAATTCTTCATAGAGTTAGAAAGAGCAATTTGCAAATTCATTTGAAATAACAAAAACCCCAGGACAGGTAAAACTAATCCTCTACAGTAAAAGAATTCTGGGGAATCACACCCCTGACCTCAAGCAGTATTACAGAGCAATAGTGATAAAAAACTGCATGGTATTGGCACAGAGACAGGCAGATAGACCAGGGGAATAGAACGGAAGACCCAGAAATGAATCCACACATCTATGGTCACTTGATCTTTGACAAAGGAGCCAAACTATCCAGTCGGATAGCATTTTCAACAAATGGTGCTGGTTCAACTAGAGGTCAGCATGTAGAAGAATGCAGATCAATCCATTCTTATCACCCTGTACATAGCTTAAGTCCAAATGGATCAAGGAACTCCACATCAAACCACATACACTCAAACCAACAGAAGAAAAAGTGGGGAAGGGTCTTGATCACATGGGTACTGGGGGAAATTTCCTGAACAAAACACCAATGGCTTACACTCTAAGATCAATAATCTACAGATGTCATAAAACTGCAAAGCTTTGGTAAGGCAAAGGACACTGTCATTAGAACAAAACATCAACCAACAGATTGGGAAAAGTTCTTCAGCAATCCTACATCCAAGGATAATATCCAATATATACAGAGAACTCAAGAAGTTTAGACCCCAAAGAGCCAAATAACACTATTAAAAATGGAGTACAGAGCTAAACAAAGAATTCTCTACTGAGGAATTCTGAATGGCTGAGAAGTACCTAAAGAAATGTTCAACATCTTAGACATCAGAGAAAGGCACATCAAAACAACCCTGGGAGATTCCACCTCACAAGTCAGAATGATTGAGTTCAAAACTCAGGTGACAACAGATGCTGTCAAGGATGTGGAGGAAGAGGAACATCTCTCCATTGTTATTGGATGTAAACTGGTACAATCACTCTGGAAATCAGTCTGGAGGTTCCTCAGAAAATTGGACACTGCACTACCTGACAACTTAATATACCTCTCCTGGGCGCATACCAAAAGATGTCCAACACTGTAAAGACAGATGCTCCACTAAATTCATTTGACATAATTATATAATATTAGGCTTGAAATAACCCAGGCAGCCTAACGGAAGATTGGATACTGATAATGTGGTTCCGCTACACAATGACAGGTATTACTCCAGTTATTAACAACAATGCCTTCATGAAATTCACTTACAGGCAAATGGATGAACTGAAAATATCCGTTAATTATTTAAACACAGGAAAACACACAGTATGCACTCATTGAAAAGTGGATATTAGCCTAAATGTCCAACATACCCAAGATACAATCCACAGACCACATGAAGCTCAAGAAGGATGAGCAAAATGTGGACGTTTCTCTCCTTCTTAAAAGGGGGGACAAAAATATTCATAGGAGGGGATATAGAGGCAAAGTTTGGAGGAGAAACTGAAGAAACGGCCATTCAAAACTTGCCCCACATGGGTATATAACCCATGTATATACAACCACCAAAGCTAGATAAGATTGATAAAGCTAAGAAGTGCATGCTGACAGGAATGAGATATAGCTGTCTCCTGAGAGGAACAGCCATAGCATGACAAATACAGAGGTGAATGTTACCAGCAAACCATTGAACTATGAACGGGATTCCAACTGGAGGGATTAGGGAAATGATTGAAAGAGCTGAAGGTGCTTGCAACCCATAATAACCAGAATGTCAACCAACCAGAGCTCCCAGGGACTAAACCACTACCCAAAGACTACACATGGACTGACCCATGGCTCCATCTGCATATGTAGCAGAGGATGGCACTAAGGGAAGGAGAAGCCCTTGGTTCTGCCAAGGCTGGACCCCCAGTGTAGGGGAATGTCTGGTGATGGGAATGGGAGGTGTTGGGGAGGGGAACACCCTAATAGAAGAAGGGGAAATGAATGGGCTAGGGGACTTATGTCCAGAAAACCAGGAAAGGGAATAACTTTTGAAATGTCAATAAAAAAGATTCTCTAAAAGAGTTACTTTATACAAAAAAACATGGAAAAAGGGAAAGCATCCTAAATAAATGGTGCTGGTCTAACAGAAAGTCTGCGTGTAGAAAAATAAAAATAGATATATCTATATTTATCACCTTAAACAAAGCTCAAGTCCAAGTGGATCAACAACCTCAACATAAAATTCAAATAGAAGAGAAAGTGGGAAACAGCCTTGAACTCATTGGTATACAAGGAAATTTCCTAAACAGAACTCTAATGCTTCAGGTTCTAAGATCAACAATTGATAAATGGGACCTCGTGAACCCGAAAAGCTGTGTAAGGCAAAATACACAGTCAATATAACAAATCAGCAACCTACATATTGGGAAAAAAATCATTACGAACCCCACATTCAATAGACGGCTAATATCTAAAATATATAGAGAACTGAAGAAGCTAAACCCCAAATAAACCAAATAACCCAATTAAAAATGGGGTACAGAGCTAAAATGATAATTCAAAACAGAAGAATCTTGAATGGCTGAGAAGCATTTAAAGAAACAAGTTAGTCATCAGGGAAATGCAAATCAGAAACCACCCTGAGATCCACCTTATACCAATCAGAATAGCTAAGATTAAAAGCTCAGGTGACAGCACATGGTGGAGAGGATGTAGAGAAAAAGGAACACTCCTCCATCACTGGCGAGATTGCAAACTGGTGCAACCACTTTGGAAATCAATCTGGGGGTTTCTCAGAAAATTGGAAATAGATTTACCGGGAGACCCAGCTATACCACTTTTGGGCATATACCCAAAATTTGCCCTAGCATACCACAGGAACACATGGTCCATTCTGTTCATAGTGGCCTTATTTGTAATAGCCAGAAGCTGAGAACAACCCAGATGTCCCCGAATTGAAGAATGGATACAGAAAATACAATTTATTTACACAATGGAATACTATTCAGACATTAAGAACATCATGAGGACATCATGAGGTTTGCAGGTATATAGATGGAACTAGAAAATATCATCCTGAATGTGGTAACTCAGACCCATAAGGACATGCACGTTATGTACTCACTAATACATGGATATTAGCCAAAAAGTACAGAATATCTAGGACACAACCCACTTAAGTGTAAAAGCAGAAAAGCCCAAGTGAAGATGTTGCAATCCCAGTTAGAAGAGAAAATAAAATAATCACAGGAGGTAGAGGGAAGGAGGGACATGGGTGGGAGAGGGAAGGGGGAAGGGGGAAGAGAAAAGGGGAAAGGGGGAACAGGTTCAGGTATGGGTGGCAGGAGAAAAGCTCAGAGGGCCAGAAGAATGAGTGGAAATATGCAGCCTAGGGGATGAGAAGATACCGGGGACTTGGGAGGTAAGAGACTCTCAGGACTGAATGGGAATGAGCTTAGATGAAGTGCCCCACAGTAGAGAGAAGGAACTCGAAGAATCTACCTCCAGTAGATAAACAGGGCCTCAAATAGAGGGATGCATTTTCCAACTCACAGTCAAAATTTCTGACCCAGAATTGTCCCTATGTAAAAGAACTGCATGGACAAAAATGAAGAAGAGACTGAGGGAAAGGCAGTTTAATGACTAGCCTAACTTGGGATCCATTTGATGGGGAGTCACCAAGGCCTGACACTATGGCTAATGCTATGGTGTGCTTACAGACAGGAGCCTAGCATGGATTTTCTCTGATAGACCCAAGCAGCAGCTGACTGAGACAGAAGCAGGCACTTGCAACCAATCATTGGGCTGAAATCCAGGACCCTATGGTTGAGCTAGGGGAAAGCTGGAAGAAGCTGCAGAGGAGGGTGACACCATAGGAAGACCAGCAGACTCACCTAACCAGACCCCTGGGAGCTCCCAGAGCCTGAGCAACCAATCAGGCAGCACATGCAAGGTGGTCCCAGCAGACACATGGTATAGTAGACCAGCCTGTCAGGCCTCAGTAGGTGAAGACAAAACCTTATCCTCAAGAGACTTGCAGCTCTAGGAGTGAGGGAGGTCTGTGCAGGTTGAGGCAACCTCTTGGACAGATGGGGGAGGAGGAGGAGGACGCAGAACTGTGGAAGAACTGGAGGCAAAGCAATAGCTGGATTATAAATATTATAATAATGCAATACCAATAATAATAATAATCAACAAGCACAAACACATGACTTCATGTAATTCATAGGCAAATGGATGGAACTAGAAAATATCATCTTGAGGCAACTCCAATCACAAAAACACACATGGTATGCATTCACTGATAAGTGGATATTAGCCCCAGCCCAAATTACCCAAGATACAATCCAATAGACCACATGAAGGTCAAAAGAAGGACAAACCAAAGTGTAGATGCTTCCAGTCTTTCTAAAATAGGGAAGACATTCAGTAGGAGGGCACATGGAGACAAAGTCTGGAGCTGAGACTGGAAGGAATGGCTGCTAAGAGCCTGCCCCACCTCGAGATCCAGTCCACCAAACCTCGAGATCCAGTCCACCAAACCCATGCAGGTCATTGTTGATGCCAAGAAGTGCATGCTGACAGAAGCCTGATATAGTTGTCACCTGGAAAGGCTCTGCCAGAGCATGACAAACATCAGAGGTGGAATTCCTTGCAGCCAACTCATTGAAACCACGAATGCAGTCCTACTGGAGGAGCGACACAAAGGATTGAAGGAACTGGAAGGGCTTGCAACCCACAAAACACAACAATACCAACCAGAACTCCTAGGGTCTCGTCCACTCGTCCAATGAGCACACTATGGACAGACCCATTGCCCAGCTTTATATGCAGAGGATGCCTCTGGTTGGGCACCAAAGGGAGGAGAAGCCCTTGATCCTACAAAGGCTGGACAATTCAGCAAAGCTCAGGGAGAGGTGGATGGATGGGTAGAGGAACACCCCTCACAGAAGAAGTGGGATACAGCAATGGGGTTTAGATGGGAAACCAGGAAAATATCTAATAGAAAATCAATCAGATTTCTGAAACTTCATGTCAGGGATTCTGGACAGGCAAAGGACATTCCTTTATTTGAAGACTACTAATTCACTCGCGTATTTGCTGTAGCTGTTACAGAATCTTTACTTTTTCTAGGGGTCATCCTGTGGCACAGGTTATTGGACCCTGTTTAACCAGAATGTGAGGCCCTCCAAGGCCAGATGTTACATTCTCTTGAACAGAGCCTTCCTCAACAGGCCTTTATTGCACATTCTAACATCCCGCCCTCTTGGGAGCACTAATCCCTAAAAATCATTAGCTCAGAACGACCCAAACATTTTGTACCACCCTGGCCCTGACAAGCATGAGGCTGCCTAGAGTCTCAAGGAAATTTCTTGGTATTAATCTATTAGTAGCAACAAAACACAAAACAGTGAGTACTCCTGGGAGCCTTTTTAGCCCACTGCCCAGCTAGCTTTCTGGATCCACCACTGCTAACAAACACCCAGTGGGGATGCAATTCTGTAATTATGGATTGATGCAAATAATAACCAGGCTCTAGCATAATAGAGATGTTGGATGTGGCAGTCGCAGGATCCATCTAGTGGGTCTCTTTACACCCAAACTGGCTTTCAGTATGTGAATAACTCATATGTATAGAGGATCAGACCTTTAATGGTTGCCAGAAAGAGATAAGGAGGAGAATCAAAGGCAAGTTTTATTAACAATATTTGTCCTGTGGGAGCATTGTAGATGCCAAAATAGAGGATCTATATACATTTTAAATGTCCACACTTGAAATGAAGTTCATGAATCTCTCGCATGGGGTCTTTTGGACCCTGAGGCTTGACTCCATAGTTATGAACCCAGGATCTGCTTTGTAAATGCTTGACAGCTGCTGGAGTGGCTAAAATCACAGTGTAAGCTCCTCACAGGTGGCCCTAGAGAAGGGCAGTGTGAAAAGTTTGAGTCATCATTTGATATTATAACAATAATGTCTCTCTCTTAGTTGCAGGTAGGCACTGCCAAATTTGAGTCAAGGGTCATAACAATGCCCAATCTCTGGGCAGCATTTACTTTATTATGAAGAAAATCATTAGACTGAAACAGTTGTCTAATAACATCCCATATGGATCTAGGACTAATGCCTGGGAGTGTGACTACTTGAGGCTAAACAAATACATCAATCATTTTCTCTTGAGTTATAGTATCCAGTTGCGTTTAAGGCCCTTGCAGGTGGTCCCAATTAACCATGTTCTAATGACAAAGGCCAGTTGGAGAATCTGGTCCACTGAAGCGATCATTAGAGCTGAGAGTGAACCCAGGCTCCCTTTGCTTTGCACGAGCTGTTCCATCTGTGAAGATAAGTTAAAAGCATGCATAATGCAGGGTGGCTTTGTTTGGACAGACATTGAGGGCTCTCCTTCCCTTGCGTGTGGACTCCAATTTGTAGAATAAACATCTGTTTGAGTTCCCCCATGAGGTCTCCAGAAAGCATCTCTGGAACAGAGGAACAGGTTATTACTCCCACTTAAGACATTTCTGAGAGACCCTACCAGTTCTCTAGTACCTCAGTTGTAGACTTCCAGCTAGCCATTATTGAACACCCAGTCAGTCACACATGTGTGATACTTTTAACCTCACTATACAGTCGTTTAGGTAAGGCTTGGGCATAGACCAGACACTTAAATTAATATAGCAATTAGACATACATTTTAAATCTTTAAGCTGTTATTTTAACTGCTAATCAAGAGCAGATTGAGAACGTGATCAATTTAAGTAGAAATTTGATGTCTATTTCTGAATTGTGATGCTAGAAATTTCATTTATTTTATACATCAGTCTTTCAAGTCTCATTCTTTTTACAAATCTTTATTTGGCATGCAAGCTCTAGTCACTGTTTGGAACTTCTAGATTTCTGCTTCTATTCTAGAATAAAACTCCAGCATATCTCAAATTTATACGTCAAACCATATTTTACTAAAAATTTTCTCACATCCTTTTAATGTCTCTTTTCCTGCTTTGCTGAGTCTCTCTTCCTTTATTTGGTTTTTAAAAACATACTGATACTAACAGAATAAATTTACTATGTATTGTGAGAATTTTCTCCTGCATATTAAGCAGATTAAACACCTTACCTCCAAAAGGTCTCAAATGACAAATCACAGTGAGTGAACCAATTACTATACTGAATTTCCCTTACAAAGCAAGTGAGGGGTTACTAATATGAGCAAGTGTGATCTGTAAGCAGCCACACTGGAAAATTCTTCTTCACGGCACAAGCAGATGCTGGATTCCTCAATTCTCTATAACCACACAGGTGAAGTCCACTTCTTCAGTCTTATATTTATTTTCTGAAATGCCTCGAAAATCTAGATACACCTATAATGACTTCAGTGGTCATTTCTTGTTTATTTTGAGAGAGAATTTCACTATATAGTTTTGGCTGTCCCAGAACTAACTCTGTAGACCAGGTTGGACTCAAACTCAGAGAGATCCACTCTAAGCTTCTGCCTGCTGAGTTGAAATTCCAAATTTAAATGCACAGCACTCAAAGGTCGTGTTGGCATTACGCATTTTTATTGTGACAGATAATATTTATACATTTTTCTTTGTTAATTAATTTATTGACTTTACATCCCACTCCCACCCTTTTACTCCTCCCAGTCACCCTTCCCACAGCTCCTCTCCTCGACCCCCTTTCTTCCTTTCTCATCTGATAAAGGGAGTCCTTCCAGGTATCTCACCCTTGGGACACACTCAAGCCCTGCAGGACTAGGGTGCATACTTCCCACAGAGGTCAGACAAGGCAGCCTAGTTAAAAAGAACAGTATCCACAGACTGCACGATTCAGGGACAGTCCCTACTCCAGTACTTGTGGGACCCACTACGAAAGAACAAGGTACATATGCTACATATTATGAAGGACTAGTACGTTCCATGCTCCTTCTGTTTGGTGGTTCAGTCTCCCAGGAGCCCTGTTTGCTCTGTTGCTTTCCTGAGAGCCTGTCTCCCTTTGGATCTTTCAATCCTTCCCCCAACACTTGCACAAGACTCCCCCAGCTCCATTTCTAATGTATGGTTAGTTGGGCTTTGCATCTGTTTTTGTCAGCTGCTAGTTAGAGCCTCTCAGAGGACATTTATGCTAGGATCCTGTCTGCAGGCATAGTATAGAGCATCATTAATAGTGTCAAGAATTCATTCTTAACCAGTAGAGTGGAGTCTCAAGCTTTGGCCAGTAATCGCTTGGCCATTTCTTCTGTCTCAAGTCACATCTTTCTTCCTCTATCTCCGAGAGGCATGATACATTTTTGGGCTGAAGGTTTTGTAGATGGGTTGATCTCCTCATTCTCTATTAAGAGTTCTGTCTGGCATACTGTATAATACATTTTAGTTATAGCTTTTCCTTCCCCTTATTTCACAGGTTTCCCACCACGACTCCAATGGAGAACCACACCCTGCCTCTCCTTAGAAAAACAAACAGGTATTTCTAAAGAATTATATAAAACACAGTACAGTAGACAAAACAACCAAACAAGGAGAGAGATACGCAGAAAATGCATATAGACAGAAACACACACATTCACACATTTGTATTTTGTGGCTGATATCAACTGCTCACATGAGCCTCTATACACTTAAGAGTGGCTTGCTTTCAAGTAAGACCTCTTGGAGAAAAAGTAAGCTTTGCAGTATCAAGTGGCTATCAATCAGAGAGATAGCTTCTCAAGTTAGGGCTGGAGCATCCTCCTTTCTCGCTCGAGCACCTCAAGTGGCACAAACCCATGCAGGCACTGTGGCATGCTGCCTCAGCCTCTGTGAGTTCATATGTTCCTGTTGTGTCTAGGAGGCCTATATTCTTTGGTGTGTCTTCAGTCCTCAATTATTATTAAAAATCTTTCCACCTCCTCTTATGCAAAGCTCCATGAGCCCTAGGGGAACGGTTTGGAGACTCTCCCCTTTTCTGGCTGAGTGTTTCACGTTTGCCTCTCACTCTCTGATTAGTGTGCTCGCTCTGTGGGTTTCAGTATTTTAGTCCCATCGATTACAAGAAGTGTCTTTGCTGATGGCTAAGCAAGGCACTGATGTACAATTAGAGCAGAGTGTCATTAAGAGTCATTTTATTGTTATGTTCCTTGAGTAGAACGGGAGTATTTGCTTTTTTCCCCCAGGTCCCCGGCCTATCTAGTTTAGGTTCATGGCCACTCAAGCAGCATTGAATATGGGTTCTATCTAATGGAGTGAGCCTTAATTCAAATCAAGTATTGGTTGGTTACTCCACACCTTTTGTGTCAATATCATGGCAGCATATCTGGCAGGCAGATCATCATTGTACATCAAAAGGTTTTACCTGTATTAGTGATTACTTTTCTCTTTTGGTGGCATGTAGACTACCTTCCAGTAGCATGAACACCATGAAATATAAACTCACAGTCTGTAAGGATGAAGGATCTGGATAGTCATCAGTTTGACTTCTTATTATTTAGAGAGTTGTGTAGGTACTGTCTTCAGCAATGAAGCATTATTCTTAGATCGCAGAGAACCACCAATAGTCTTGGCAATATCCTGGGTTCTTTACCGGTTCCGTCAGGATCCCTTTGGCCAAGAAGTCAATTAGATATAAACCATTCCCTATACTAAAAGGCACATTTGATGAGAGATGTACAATTGCTGCTCATTCTCCACCATTATTTGGAAATTTCCTTTAAATTGCCTTGATATATGTATATATTACAAAAAGCTTCTACTATATTAGGATTTTATTTAACCCCTCAAGTACCCCTTAAATTCAGTTGTCCTACCTCATATTCCCTCCCTTAACCCCCTTTTTCCTCTCCCTTGATGTTTGATTATCCCATTCCAGCCCCTCCATCCTTCCATGATTATCTATTTCTTCTGGTTCCTTGGAAGACCCATCCCTCTCTCTTAGTCCCTCTATACCTAATCTCTATATAGATTGTACTGTGTTTGTCAATGATTGAAGAGACACCATCCATATATAATCAAATAAAAAACCATATTTGTCTTTCTGAGTCTGAGTTACCTCACTCAGGAAGGACTTTTCTAGTTCCATCCATTTATTTGTGAATTTCAAGATTTCATTTTTAATGGCTAAGAAATATTCCACTGGGTAATTATACTATAGTTTCTTTTATCTATTCATGTAATGATGGACATCTAGGATGTTACCAATTTCTTGGTATTGTGAATAGGAAAGCAATGAGCATGTTTGAGCAAGTGTGTCTGCAGTAGGATAAAGAGTCTTTAAGTGTATGCTCAAGAGTATAAACTGGATCTTGAAGTAGATCAATTTCCAACTTTTTGATGAACATTGATCTCCATAGTTACTATACAAAGTTACTATCCTACAAGGAATGGATGAATTAATATTCCTCTTAGACCACATCATTGTCCAAATGAGCTGTAATTTGTTTTTATTGATCTTAGCCATTCTTTACATGTATAAATAAAATCTCAGAGTAGTTTTGATTCGCATCTCCCTGATGATATTGAACATTTCTTTTAATAATTTCTCAACCTTTTGAGTTTCCACTTTCAAGAATTCTGTTTAGACCTATATCCCAGGTTTTAGTTAGGTTGTTTTCATAATATTCAATATTTTGAGTTTTTTAAACATTTTGGATATTTGCCCTTTATCAATTGTGTACTCAGAAAAATATTTCCCCATTCTGTAGCCTGTCACTTTGTAACAATGGTAATGTCATTTGCAATATAGAAACTTTTGAGATTCATAAAGCTACATTTATTAATTGTTGTTCTTTCAGTATTCTGTTGAAAAAATCTTTCCTTTGCCAGTGCATGCAAGACTGTTCTTAACTTTTTATTCTACCAGGTTCAGTATGTCTGGTACTATGTTAAGACCTTTGATATAAGTTGAGTTGAGATTTGTATAGGGCAATTAGTAAGGAATCATTTGCATTCTTCTATATGCAGTCATCTACTGTGGCTAGCACTATTTGTTGAAGATGTTATCTTTTATCTAGTGTGCAATTCTGGCTAGATTATCAAAAGCCAGGTGTGCATAAGTATGTGAGCTTATGTCTGGGATTTCAAGTCAATTCCATTCCTCAGCATGCCTGTTTTGGTGCCAACATCAAGCTGTTTTTATGACTATAGCTCTATAGTATAATCTGAGATCAGGGATGGTGATTAATCCAGCTTCTTTTTATTATTTAGATTTTAGCAATCTTGCTTTTTGTAGTGGTGTGGGGAGATGATTCCATATGAAGCTAAACATGGTCCTTTCAATTTCTATGAAGAACTGTGTTGTAATTTTGATGGGGATTGTATTGAATCTGTAGATTGTTTTTGCAGGTGGTCATTGATCCCATATTAATCCTCCCAATCTTTGGCGCATGGGAGATCTTTTCTATCTTCTGGACAGAGATAGATTCTTCAATGTCAAAACAAGCTTTTTATCACAGAAGTCTTTCACTGGCTTAGTTAGAGTTAATACAAGATATTTTATATTATTTATTAAAATGTTATTTTTCTGATTCTTTTCTAAATCCATTTGTTATTTGTTGATAGGATGGTTGCTAATTGCATGTGTGTGTGTGTGTGTATGTGTGTGTGTGTGTGTGTGTGTGTGTGTAATTTTGTATCATATTATTTTGCTGAATGTGAAATATCACCTGTAGGTGTTTCTTGGTGGAATTTTTAGGGTTGCTTATGTATAGTATCATATATCATTTGTACATAATGTTATTCTGACTTCTTACTTTCCAACTCATATCACTTTGATCTCCTTTTTAGCTGCTTTTGTTCTTTTTAGGTAAGACTCAAGTGCATCATTGAATAGGTATGAAGAAAATGGAAAGCCTAGTCTTGTTCCCAAATTCTAATGGAAAAGCAAATGAGTTTCCATTTAAGTTGATGTTGGTCTTGATGTAAATTGATTTTATTATATTTAGGTATGTCCGTTTTCCCTGTAACCTCTCCAGGACTTTTAGTATGAAGGATTTTGGATTTTGTCCATGGACTTTTCTGCATGTAATGAGACAATCATGTGATTTTGCTATTCAGTTTGTTTATATTGTAGATTACATTTATTGATTTACATATGCTGAGCCTTTCCTGAAGCTTTGGAATGGAGCCTAATTGATAATGAAGGATGATCTCTTTAATGGGTTTTTGATTTTGGTTTGCAAGCATTTTCATTGCGAAATTTTTGCATGTATATTTATAAAACAAATTGGTCTATAATTCTCTGTGTGTGGTTTGGGTATCATGGTTACTGTGGCCTCATGAGATGAATTGGCACGTTCCTTCTGTTGCATATTTTGTGAAATAATTGGAGGAGTATTGGCACTAACACTCCTTTTGAAATTCTGCAGAATACTGCACTAAAACTATCCTGTTCTGGCTTGGTTTGTATGGTTGGGTTGGGAGTCTTTTAATGACTGCTATTTCACTAAGGGTTATAAGTCTATTTAAAATGTTTGCCTGGGCAGATCTTCCTGGCTGCTGAGGCCATGGAGAGCTCATAGGCAACACCCCGCGAGCAAACCTGAGCCTGGGGACCACAGGTAAGACAAACTTTTCTGCTACAAACGACTTGCCTGGTGATCTCGGGTCACACAGAGGCAGAGTTCCTCTGCCGGACACCTTCCGGTGTTTGGCCAGAGTCCCGGACCAGCGGAGGATCCCTGCCTTCAGCAGCTCTCTACTCCCAGGCTGGAGGGGAGGTTCTGTAGCCGCCTGGTCGGGCGGGCTCTCCCTGTGAGGCAGCAGAGCGGAGGAGACCACTGGCAACGCCGCATCTCTGCCCACATCCCTGGCCCAGGAGGAAACTGTATCCGGCCTCTGGGTACCCGTGAAGGAGGAGCCCAGGAGCAGCAGGTCCACTGCGCTCAGACACCGCACCTGAAGGACCGACCGGATAAACAGTTCTCTGCACCCAAATCCCGTGGGAGGAGAGCTAAACCTTCAGAGAGCGGACACGCCTGGGAAAACCAGAAAGACTGCACGCTGCACACAGTACTGGACCCCATGAGTGACAGCTTAGTCTGGGAACCCTGGTGCGCAAACCTCCCGGAAGGCGGCATGCAGATCTTCCTGGCTGCTGAGGCCGTGGAGAGCTCATAGGCAACACCTCTGAGAGCTTGAGCCTGACCA